>NC_049981.1:28599523-28639434 GCF_000003815.2 Branchiostoma floridae
GTGACCTTCTGAGTATACGCGAGATGATACACGTCGTCATATACAGAATGACACCCCCTGAGGGTATGGAACACAGCTGTTGTCAGTAAGCATTTGATATCAAATTTTAGGCCAGTCGTGTGATCATATATGAATATTCCGTGAAATATACGTTGAAATTTTCCATTCCAAAACTTTGTTGATTACCTGCATAGGACAGTATTACCAAAACGGCTGGGACAAAATACCATTAAATCGTAGGAACGTGGTTGTTGTACTGGTGTCAGACTGGTAAAAAAAAAAGACCAGTTCGACCGACAGCTGGTGGTCTAGTACTCATTTTATTTGGAGCTTCAGTTTTTACTTCCACCTTCATATCATACTCATTTCATATTTTGTGCATTAAAAGAGTTAGTGAAAAACTCTTCTCTATATAAATCTAACGTTGTTTTTCCGCGTAAGATGCAAAATTCTAAATACGGTAGATGTCATTTGTGCGTGCATTTCTATAGGTTGCGTTTACTGAACACCAGCGATGTTGTCCTCTATCCAGACAGCGAACTCTGACACCCGTGAGTAGACTCCGGGTTTCCTGGGCTGTGCACACCCCTCCCCCCAGCTCACCACCCCCTCCAGCGTCCACCGGCCTCTCCCGCCGCTACAAACGAGCGGTCCCCCAGAATCACCCTGAAATTATACAAACGTTTACGTTACATTTAGATTGTTTTTGTTTTTTTGGCTTTCAACCAACATATATGCACATGTAGTAGTCAATATGTTTTCATTTTTTTGTCTACACCTCAAGGACAGAGCCTAAATAAATTCAAATAATATTGCGTTCGGCTTAAAAGTATTAAGAAATTATTCAATTCCTAGGGAATTTTTGTTGAGTTTGAGGAAAGCTGCAAACATTCTTGAAGGCATGTATAAAAAAAAGTAATTTTTAAACTGAATATTCCTAACCCGACATGAATCAATTCCTCCTGTGTCATATCCCGCGCACAGCATCCTGGTCGTGACGTCACCTCTGTAATACTCCGGCCGGTTGCAAATGTCGCGAGGGATGATGGGGACCAGAGCCTGACGTAGTACTGTATCGTCGCCTGTGCCTACACATGACGCAAAATGTTATGTTGATACACAACACCGATGTGACGAAAGCAAAGAGTCAAGCGCAAGGTTTGGAGTTGTAGTGGAAAATATACTACCCCATTACTGGGCTTTGAACAACCATTTTTCACAATTCGGAGCCCTGCTATAACTCATTGGGAGGACTACAATCAATTTGTACTTCTTTTTAAATCACTCCCCCGAACAACTCTGCCACTACCAGTTTTGCACTTTCTTACTTATCTTTAATTCTCAGTCAACCCATCGCCTACTTTGGACCGTCACGGCCCTTTTATGTCTTTATTAGGCTTTTCCTTCACAAAATGGATGTGGAGACAGTACAGGTGATAGTTGTCTCCCCGCAACATACAAAATACGAAAGTAAAAGCATAACAGTAACTATTATCAAGATGCAGAAATATACTATGCATATAACTACTACTACGTACATATAACATGAATACAAATCAACCTTACCCATGGTATCTCCCCAACCGGTCACTGCGCATGTCTGGTCCTCCAGCAGTGTTTCGCTAGGACCTGGAAGGCACACCTTCTTGACATAGTCACCCAACAGCGCATGTCCAGCCAGTTTCACCAGCGCTATGTCAAAATCATTGGTAACCTTTGGGAAAGAGGAAATGCGAGGGTAGAAAGTTCGAGCTCAAAGTAAGTCACAAAGTCACATGTCGCATAGATCACAGATGTTTTTTTAGTGAACAATGAAGTCAAAGATTCAAGAAATGCTGACTTTATGTAGACACATAGACATACCTTTCGGTAGTAGTGATGAACTATGACGTCATCTAAATCGAATAGCTGCTGCGTGACGTCATCAGATGACCTGTGATGGTTGCCCAGGACAACCTGCCACACCGTTAGATTGCGCCATCTGCATGACAAAGTGAAAAGCTACTTTAGTTACATGTAGGCTTTCAGTGACTAACTTTGCCAGAAACGTCTAATGAATATCGTTGAAGAGGTTCATCAGTCACGTATGTTTAAGTTACTATCAATTTTCTTCGAACAATGACTGTTTATTAAAGGTAGAGAACGTACCTCCAAATTTTCGATGTCTGTCAGTACATCTTGGACGCAGTTATATATGTTATATATGAACAAACATACGGCATGGCTATGGGCTCCCCTTTGTCCCCTGTTCTAGCTAATCTAGGGAAAAAAGCAGAAGGACAGTCACACGGAAGAGAAGACACCCCCCGCGAGTTATGCCGTACTTCCATGAAAGGTATTACCGAACGATTAAAACGCGCGTTCGCTAAACACAATGTTAGCCTTTACTCTAAACCAGGCTACACTCTGCGGAATGCCTTAGTGAGACCAAAAGACCCCTTACTGCCTAGTGAAAAATGTGGAGTTATCTACAAAGTTGCGTGTGAGGAGTGTGGTGAGGTGTATGTAGGTGAAACGGAAAGGTCTTTGGGGGAACGGACCATGGAACACCAAAAGTCCTTAGACCGTCTGGATAGTAAATCCGCGTTAAGCCAACACCACCTGCAGTCACGTCACTTAGTTACTACTAAGCCAATCTCGGATAATATTGAAATCATTGACCTTGAGGCACGCAAGGCCCACAGAAAGATCAAGGAGGCTATCCACATCCAGCTGGAGGGAGCAAAACTTAACCGCAACGAGGGTTGGGAGCTTCCCAAGTCCTACCTACCTCTTCTCCGCAAGGAGGCGGGGGGAGGGGGCAGATGATCTAATCAAGCCTGGTCTAGTCTCGTATTCTCTCACGAGATTGAGACTAGACCATTCTCCGCGTCCAAGATGTACTGACAGACATCGAAAATTTGGAGGTACGTTCTCTACCTTTAATAAACAGTCATTGTTCGAAGAAAATTGATAGTAACGTCTAATGAAGGGTTTAAAGCGCCCCACAGCGGCGGTAAGTGGTTTTACTCACACATCAAAGCAGTGCGCAGCCGTCAGCACCCAACGGTCGGAGATGAGGGAGCCGCCACAGTAGTGACCAAAGCCTTTCCTGCGGAGGGACACCATCCACGGCCAGCTGCCGCGCCGGGCTTCCCTCCCGCCCACGATCCGCCCGAAATACGGGGGAATGGCAGGACGGCCGCACTCGGCTTCGTACTGGACTGAAAATAGCACGTATTAGGATTAAACAGTGTAACACTGGATTACGAAAAACAGCCATATGATTTTGATTTTATAAGTTGTCAACTTAAAAGGTGATATTTTGAAAACGTCAAAGACTGTTTTGAGCTACCAAAAAAGGCAATTAACAAGAAGTTTTTGACTGATCGTTGCAAAGTATTTGTGATGATGTATTTGTGTAGCCTAGTATCCAGCCGTATCATAGCTCCGAGTCTCTTCTGTCCTCTGCAGAGAGGACAGAAGAGACTCAGGAGCTATAATACGGCTGGATACCAGGCTAGCATTTGTGATGTCAGTATTTTTCATTATAAGGTATAATTTTGTAAATGTGAGGAGAACAAATAAGCTAATGCCCTTACTACAATTGGTCTCGTCACTGCCACTTGGGCAATCTATGGTACCGTCACAGACGCTCCCTTCCGGAATACAGGTCACACCGTCGTCACACAAGAACCAGGACGAGAAACAGGACACATGCGTCGACGTGTTAGGTTGCATCTGGGGTGCACTCGTTATATTAGGTTGCAGATGGGTTGTGCTCGTTATGTTAGGTTGCAGATGGGTTGTGCTTGTTGTGTTAGGTTGCAATCGGGCTGTGTTGGTTGTATTAGGTTGCAGCTGGGTTGTAGTCTTTGTGTAAGGTTGCCGGCGTATGTTGCGAGTAAATGCCTCTAGGGTTGCTACAGTCGTTTCTATGTTGGTTGCTGTGAAGTTTATCGAAATTAGAACCGTCATAATATAACGCTTGACGCATGGAATCTACAATGGTTGGCTGTGGCCATATAAACAAGTACTCGTATAACACACGGCTATAATGAGGTTGAACGGGCTATAAATATAAAAGAAAAGATCGTGGCAAACACGAATAAAACTCGAACAAAATGTTAATAGATTAGAAGGAATGAATATGTGACCATTTGACTGATAGTTGAGTTCTCAAACGTAGCGGAGGTTGGAGGGTTGCCTCACGTAAGTCACTTGTAACGATGTTTTCAGCCCAGTGGTCCTCCCCCACCAAGATATAAGCCTCAGGCTCAAACATATCTTACACTGTGGACCGTTTCACCCTGTTTGTCCTGACAAAAACGTGACTTGCAACAATACGCGTCCCTGGGGCTCTTCCCTGGGGGTATAGCATACAGGAGGTAGAACAAACTTACCCGTAGTTATAAATGATGGTATCGTCACCATGGCGATGAAGATGTGGGCCTGACGTCCCATCCTTAGTGAGGAGACCAGCACGATGTGAAATAACGTGTCTAGCAAACGAATTCACCTGTCCCACTGGTATGGCAAAATGTTTGAACGAGGAGAAAATGGATTAAAACCGCACTCAAATAATACGTAATCAATACACCAGCACAATGGGCATATGCTAGTCCTAAGGCACTTAACAAGTTTGATAACTGTATGAAGGATTGATGCATTTTAGAACAGGGGTCAGTCGACTAGCGCCTGTCTTCTTTCTTATGTGAGTGCGATCCATCCTTGTTGAGCCACTGCTAAATCTATCCATATAGGATCCCCCTTTATTGTCGTCGCGTGCAATACAGGAGGACGAAGAAAACACTGTGCTGAGGCGGCAGAGTTTGTGTGTGCTCTGCAACCATTTTGTAGACAATCCTCCATTGTCTTTGGCCTTATCTTAACGATATGTTTATCTGCCATTTGAATAAGCGCATTACCAGCCACCTGCACAATTCGATCGGGTGCAGGTTGTGAAAGTGTGTGAGTCTTGTGTTCTAACCCTGAGTGTGTGCATGGTTGAGTGTTGTGGTGACATATTCTGAATGGAAACTTACGAAAAGGGTCAATTACGTAGAAAGTTGACAGACTACGGTATTTGTTCCCAGTGTACAAGCGTGAATTTAAAAAGATATTCAGACCGGATGCACCTGTGCTTATCAAAAAAATTATGTTCCAAAACAAACTTCCCATGATTGATAACAGTAACAACAGTGAATGGACGGAAAAACGTAATATCAAGTGTCAGAAATGAAGATAAGTCGCATTGTCTGCTAACTATGTTACCATGTGCATATAGCACATAAAACGTAATGGAGTAAGCCACAAGATAAACAAATGCCAGAATTGTCATAGCAACGTTTGGAACATGCCGATTCTACCATGAGATACCAGGTCTTTTGCCTACAAGCCCTAACTATAAGAGATATACACATAAAGGGGCTATTTGTTACGATGGTGAATCATAGTTGTGTAACAAGCTGCTTGACACAAGTCATCGGTCTTTGACCCCAGGTTTGCTTTACGTCAAAGATGAATGATTGTTTACCAGAACAATTAACAATACCTACTTGTTAGCCGATGATAAGCCCTATTTGAGATATCAGCAATGCAATCTGCTTCATGATTGGTTAAAAAGTCACAGTGAACCAATCGGAGAAGTTGTAAGTCAATGATTTTACCATTGAAAGCAATAAAAAGGTCGTGCAGTTACTTTTCTCACTAGAAAAATTCAAATTCAGCTCGCTCTGTACGGACACTGTTGAGCTAAGTGTTTGGGAGCGCCATGCCGGAGTTGTGGACAACACTTGTGTCGGTTTTACTGACGGCATCCACTAGCGTACTCTCTCAGACGAGCACGATACTAAGTACGTCTGTCTATATCAGCTATCATAAACTATATTTCTGCTAACTTCTAATAGCGCTCATCATAATCATTTTATGTAATGGTTGGTGACCTGTTACCTAAAAGTACGCCTAACATTTTGACCGATTCTTTACCAAGAAGGAAATTTTTGGAGGTATAGGTGAGAAATGGGCACTACATTTTCTACATTTCATCATCCTAATTTTGCTTTTGTTTGTGTTTTCTACAGACGCTACCGATTCTTTCATATCTGATTGCTGGAGCGGGCCGGCCTCTGGTAGCTACCGAGGAAACCAGTCCGAGACGGTGTCGGGAAGGACGTGTCAGCGGTGGGACGTGCAGAACCCGCACACACATACATTCTTCCCTTGGGTGAGGCACCTCAACTCTGTTACGAACGCAATCCCTTGAGAAAATGCTGGATATCTTTTGTAACTGTACATGTTAACAATTATAGACGGATTTAATATTCGACTACGTTCTTGTAGATTAGATAGTGAGACTCGGGTATAATAACATCTAGTAACAGCGACATTTATGCTATCACATGGCACCTTCTCTGAAACATATAAATTCATGTGCCTAATGTTTCAAATGGTTGTAAGTGTAAACTTGTAATTCATCATGATGCCGTCTTTTTTGATCCAGAGTATATCAATGGATAGTTTGAGAGGGAAAGGTTAATACTTATCAAGTAAGCTCCGTAAAAGGTTTCCGGTCTGAGATTGATATAAAGCTTTTGTTGGCTTACTTTTGCCACAGTTTTATCCCGATGCTGGCCTTGTTGAAAACCTCTGCCGTAACCCTGACAACGGTCCCGGCAATCCTTGGTGCTACACGACAGACCCCGATACACGATGGGAGTATTGTGACATAAAGCCCTGCGGTAAGCTGCTGTCATGATTAATCTAACAAACGTCTTCAAACTGTCAAAATCAGTAATCACTCTTAAGAACATATGCCCCCCGTCAGGCAACGCATATGGCATGGTCTCAAAGTTAAAATTGTTTATCGCTGGAGAACATGGATGGACTTAGCAAAGGCATGCATTTTAAAAAATTGAGGAGAGAGCAATTATTCCGATGGATTTTATGAACTGTATTCCATTCTTACTTTTTTGTTTCTTTCTTCAATTTGACGGCACAGAAGCAGCCATTACCACACAGGCCCTTCCAACAGGCACCTTGCAGACCTCAGGTACAACAGCGACGCCTGGCGATTGCGGACGGCCATACATTGAACTGACGGAGTCCAGAATTGTTGGCGGACAAGTGGCACGACATGGGAGCTGGCCTTGGCAGGTGATAATTCTGTTCATTTCACATCAAAATATACCAATAATATCATATAGAATACATGTGATGAATTTGTATGTTCAAAACTGGAGCTTATTTCTTACATTTTTGGCAACGCCTCAGGGCGGAGACATTTGTCACAGTATCGCTCTAGAATATTCTAAAGATTGCACAAATGCATTCCACAGAGACTTGATATTGTTTTACCTCCATAATTCAAGAAGCAGTGGATGGATCTGTTTGATATTGGGTATCTGGGTACGCCATTGTGCAGCTCGGGACGCTTTTTTTTTTACACCGCTTTCTTGTTTCTGTTTTGACAGGCGTCCTTGAAACTGCAGGGGTCAGGTCACGTGTGCGGAGGATCTCTGGTTCTACCCGGCTGGGTCCTCACAGCGGCGCATTGTGTAGAAAGGTGAGATGGATAAAGAGGGAGGCTGTGGATTTTACTTAGATATTTGTAAGACTGGAATTCTTACCTGGTATTGTAATCCGATTATACGCAAGGGATAACAGTTTACTAAATCAACTGGATACATGTTTGAATCGGTCAGAAGTCTCAGCAGCATCGACTACGTTTTGTCATGGGCTACCTGGATGTCTAACGGATTTAATGCCCTTGGTCTTACTCTCCAAGCAGAGGTTGGTGGTAAATTAAAAATCGTGACCTATTCCTATCATATTTTTTTTCGACCGGGGTGGGAAGGCCGGTCGAAAAAAAATATGATAGGAATAGGTCACGATTTTTTCCACCAACCTCTGCTTGGAGAGTACTTGGTCTAGCCTTCGTCGACGGTTTATAAGTTTTTATTTTCACGACTTTAAGTATGAATAAGTTTAAATGAATGACTTAACGACACCTTCCGTGCTCATGATAACTGAGTGGTAATCTTAAACAGATGATACATGTATATACTAGTATTCTTGTGCCTGAATAGTACTGATGCTTAAATTTCCTCCTGTATAAAAGCTACGCCACACCGAACGACCTGGGATTCTGGCGAGTCAGTCTGGGAGACTACTATCGTCTTCTCCCTGACGTTAGCGAACAAAACCTCGCGATATCTCGCATCATCATGCACGAGAACTACACCGCGGACATCCTTGACAACGACATAGCGCTGATCAAGCTGGCTCACGACGCGACTCTGAATGACTACGTAAAAACTGTCTGTTTGGCACCGAACATTCTGCCACATCCGGGGACTACCTGTTACGTCACTGGGTGGGGAGACACGGGTATGATGTCTCCTTTGTCTCACCTGATACCTCATAATACATACTAATACATACAGTGCAAGAAAAATACATATACAAGATTGAAAGATACTCTATGTAATGTATACCTGGTACAATTTTTATCAATCCAGTTGATCAAAATTATGAAATATAACTCCATATTCCCTATTCATTATACAATCTACATCGGAGAGTCTCTGCTAATCCTTACTGAGGTTTTTTTTTAATTTTTGTGGCGTGCGTAGCCTCTAATCAGTTGTTTGGCAATCGGAAAATCGAAAACAAAATGCTTTCTTGAGGTAATACAGATTTTTTTTTTATTGGCTGACAGCTAGTTAGAGGTTACACCCACAACATAAGGTGAAAACCTAAGCCCTGTTTTGGTTAATATATCTGCTGTTCTTTTCCAGGTGCAGGGAGCGGCAGGTCGCTGATGCTGAGACAAGCCCCGGTGTCAATCATCGGCACCCACACCTGTAACTCCGCCTCCTGGTACAACGGCATCGTCACGGACAATCAGTTCTGCGCTGGGTATCCGGGCGGCGGCATCGATTCATGTCAGGTAATGCTACCTTTAACTGAGTCATCTGTTCTTTTGTGCAGGTGATCTTGTTGCTTTGTATCTCTACTCATATTAGTACTGATAACATATACATGTCTCATACTGATATTGTTGCTATCATGTCTTGCTCATTATAATTTTTTTTTTTTTCAAAATTAGATGTGGTGATGTGTAGGAATGGGGTGAAGATGCACGTACAAATGTAACTTTGCTATTCTCCTGTTTCTGTGTTTTGATAAAAGGTTCGATGGGAATAAGAATTAAGATCAGTCTTGTTTTCCCAGGGCGACTCCGGCGGACCGTTGGTGTGCGAACGGCATGACGGGACATGGTTCCAAGTGGGTGTGACGTCATGGGGGTGGGGTTGTGCCTTACCCAACCGTCCCGGCGTCTACACTAAATTAGACAATTTCATCGCGTGGATACAGAACAAAATAACACAACAGTAATTGGTCGGACATTTGATTTTTATTAGCCCATTATATATCCGACATCTTCTAGCTCCGGAGCCTAGAGAAATTTCTTCTTTTGGGAGGGTAATATGCCACTACCCACCACTGTACACTTTGAGCCGTGCAGAACTGTTGGTTGGTTGTTGCAAGTGTGTGGTGTGGATTTCGTTGTTTTACTTACCAGTGAAATGCGCTTATATCTTAAGTGTTCTATTGTGTTTTGTGACTGTTCAGGATTTCATTTTTCAAGTTGAAAAGTGTGTATCCTTTCCGTTTTGTATTTCTTGGGGACAACCAAGTCATTACCTTCGCCAGAAGGATATATATCGGTGTTGCTATGGTGATGTGGCTATGGATGTTTGTGTATTTCATGTAAACAGTATAACTCGAGAGACCGATTTGATGATGTTAAGAGATATTTTGTTTCTTGACAATGTGTAACATAATGCGAATAGAGTCAACATGTTCTCATAGATATCAAAAGATCATTAAATGCAAAAAATAACATTATTGCAAATTAATCATTTTCTTTGTCTTCTCCATGGATCCACAAGTCACATATTCTTGTTATCATCAGGCACAAATGGGATTTCATTCTATTGCGTATTTATCTGACTCAAAACAAAGTAAGAACACAGGAAGACCAGTGTTCAGACCCCCTCTAACGACAAAAAAAATCATTGCAAGAAAAAAAAATTCTGACCGCCAGATGTCTTCGTTGTCTCGTGGGACATTAGTGTCGATTACTGGTACTTTAGGCATGAAATATCCCCCAAATCATTTCGTTTAGACCTGTTCACATTTTCAGGTGAGAGAATTGACTCACTAACCCGCTAGCAAAACGGCATGTTCAAGCGACGGTCGGTGTGGTAATGCATGCAGTCTATCTATCTGTATCATAACTTGGCTATGTTGCCGCCTACAGTCTTTTACTTACACTGTCAGCACATTCCAACCTATATAGTTACTAACATCATTGCTATATATATATATAGAATAAAAGAAAATACAAGGAGACATTTAAGAATATGACAGTATTCAGTGTTGACATTTAAGTGATTTATTTCTCGGCCAACCCCAAGCTTATTTGTACTTTAACTGAGATTAAGAGAGCCCTGTGAAATTGTGCGTATTGGCCCTAGTAATTCGCCAGCTTGTCGTTGATCCAGGAGATGTAGTTCGTGACACGTGTGTAGACACCGGGCTTGTAGGCCTGTGCGCAGCCGTATCCCCAGGACACGACGCCGTCCAGGGTCCACTGTCCGCTGTAGTTACACACGAAAGGTCCACCGGAGTCACCCTGTGGAATTGGAACACAAACATGTGGTAGTCTGATAAAATTGACACATTCCTCATGAAAATCGTCTCCTGATAGTATTATTCCAACCACTAACAATGCAATGTATATGAATTCCATTAAAGATGGCATCAATGTATGTATACATCATACATATGTGATATAGTCATTGTTGATAAACGTAAGGTAATGTCCACATCATATATGAATACCATACTCAAGGATAATTTATACATCTTAACTGATTTTAGAATATTTCACATAACAATGTGAAGGAACTGTATCAATGATGACAGATCGTTATTGCATTGCACGCGTTTGCTCTTAAAAGTTACACAATAAAAAAAGTAGTAAAAAGCTACGCATGGTGATAAACATAATTATAATTTCATTGATATAAGATATGGTGGCTTACTATCTTTATAGTGACTAATGTGTAATAATATGTAGAATAACAATTTTTTTTAGACAGCTGTACCAGTGTGAGGTTATAGATACGTAGGCACGTGGATTTGTCGTTTTTTGCAAACATGGGTGATATCTATTGCGTCATATCTCTATGTACATGTACTAATACGGGGGTAATGTTTGTTCCGATATAAATGTACAGACCATTACCTTATCTCACATAAACAATGTCAGCTGCGAGTTCTCATGACAATATTTCTCTTTTATTACGTAATGTAGAAAAGGCTAGGTGGACAGAAATAATAATGATGCTCTTATTAAGATCCCTGCCTAAATTTGGTGGACATTATAACATACATGACGAAAATAGTAACTGATAACGGGATACGAAAATAGAATTTTTGCAAAAATAATAATCCTCTTTTTTTTTAAAACTATGGCAGCGATCACTCTCGCGAGAGTTCTTTTCCACGAGACTTGTCCATGATTGGCCAAAAGCGTTGCCTACTATACTTGTGTGTAAGGGAATCTTGTGTGTCGTTGATTAGCGTAGAACAGCTATAATCATGGAATCAGGCGTTTTTTGCAATTTTGACCCATCTCCAATGGAACCTGATCAACAAACTCAGGGATTGAAAAGAATGCCAATCACAAGTACATGGAGGGGGGTGGGGGGGGGGGCTGGGGGGTGGGGGGGTATTACCTGGCAGGCATCGACACCTCCCTGTGTATAGCCAGCGCAGATCATGTTGTTAGTAATCTGGCCGTTGTAGTAGCTGCCACTGTTGCAAGTGGACCTGCTCACGACCGGCACCTTACCCTGCTGCAAGATGTTGGGCAGACCGGATCCTAATGAACATCAAGTGAGGAAAGATTGTAAGTAGCGAGATACTTGGAATGGTATCTGGCAGCGTAGCTTCTGTCATACATCCTTTACGTGGTATCTAATGTTACTTGAAAAACATTGAGTCGCAAATTATGAGCAGATTATAGATATGAGCAGAACGTTGAAATGCATAACGCTCTGGCTCTGGTAAACAATATTCAAGAAAAAGTGCTCAATTTTTCATAATTTCCCTTCAATAACAACTGAATTTATCTTGTAGACACCTGTAGCCGATTTCCCCTGTTTGAAGGACGAAGGTCTACGGAGGCCTGCATGACCCACTCTCTACCATTACAGTTCTTGGGGGGTACGCATGGCGGAACATTCTCGACAAGTACGCATGTCCATACTGCGGAAGAAAATTCCTATCCATTTTTTTTCAAATCTATCTTTGTAGACTTAACACAATATTCCAATTGCAGCCTCCGCCCCTGATGCGTCGCCAAAAAGGACGAAACATTTTGTAGAGGACAAGGAAAGTTCTTTACCGCCAGTGGATCCCCACCCGGTGGTGTAGCACATGGTACCGTCGGGTGCGTCGACTGTTGGCAGGCACACAGGGCTGGCGTAATCATCAAACGTGATGCTGCTGGACAACTTCATCAGAGCGATGTCGTTGTCAATAAGGCTGTGATGGCAAAGGAAACAATCCATAGAATACCGGAAAATTATAGCAATGTTTCTTCGCCTTTGTTTACCGCTGTCTGAACTATAGGCTTCGGTAGTAGTATTGAACTACAAAGTATATGTGAACATGGGGAACAATTGCCAAAGTCACGTGTTCGTAAGGTCATGTGACTGATCATTCGAACTTGAAAGTCGGAGCAGGGAAGCTAAATAAACATTTTTGCCAGTTTGATTATTGTGTTAGGATAAACTTCAGCAGCAATCTATATCTATACACTGCATTGTTGATATCATGAATAACACAATAGTTTTACACAGCTGATACAGTATCATGTTACAAACTTTGAGTTGTATCTCTCGTGCATGATGACCCTGCTGACGGCGTGGTCCCGCTGGGTGGAGTCGGTGTTCTGGCGGCGGTGGCTGCCCACACGGATCGTCCATTGGCTGGGAGAACGGTTACTGGAGGAGGCAAAAACGTAATACATACGGATGTACAAAATGTGTCCCATTCATATTTGTAGTGAAGTCAAGAACAAAGGATCAGCGACAGTGTGATGAAAAGTGTACAAAATGTTTGTTGACGCCACCTTTTACAAAAGTACTGGGGCATAAAGAAACATACCAAATATAATGATATCTATTGATAACAATAACATAACAATTCCGAAACGTTGGAAGTTTTCTGAGTGCAGGTCCATGCCCGCGGGATTACAAAAGGGTGCACGGGACAAGGGGCAAAGGAAAGTTAAGTATGATAACGTTATCTATCAATTTCGTACATTTTCTGGGACTAGGTAATTGTCATACTACATACAAGCTACTAAACAGAAATCTATACGACGCGGACCAATATGGCGAACAAGATAACGCATATAGTGCCTTCAGTCACACTTAACGAACACAGAAGTTGGAACTTAAGTATCATTCTCATACTACTTAAAGTAATAATTTCCAGTCCTCCCACCTGTCGACACAGTGAGCGGCAGTAGCGATCCAGTTGGGTGCGATGATGGAACCGCCGCAGACGTGGCTGCTGCCGTACAGCAGCATCGACACCTGTTAGGACAAAAACGTCATACCTGCAAGGGGCTTATGTGCTATTTTAGGGGGAATAGGTGGTGGTAATCTTATCATAGGCACAGCTTTACTGTCAAAAAATGTCTTGTTCAATGCTATGATTTCATCCTTCTTAACGAGCTTGCTCAGTGCAAAGTCAAGAGACCACTTCCTGAGGGTAACAGGACCCTGAGGCTACTTCAAGGTAACGGGTTACATGGATGGGACATGGACAGTAGAATGCCCTCAGTTTGCGATCGTGTGACGATTGAACGTTAAAATGTAACCAGGACGTAGGTCAGAAACATCGTGATTTAGACAAGCTAGCTCAACTCACGTAGAGTCCGGACTAGCTGACCTAGTAGCAGAGGCAGGGGTTGCGAAGGTTGATGAAATTCCCTTTCTTCTTTAGATTTTTTTGTAAACGACGGCCTCATAGTTGTCATGATAACTACTGAGTGTGCGCATGCGTGTTTACCTGCCATGGCCAGCTACCCTGCCTGGCGTCCTCGCCCCCCACGACACGGCTGAGGATGGGAGAAATGGCGGGAACACCGCAGCTTCCGTCTCCTGTACCGGTACCGGTACCGGTACCGCCAGTGGTGGTGGTAGTGGGAGCCTGGGTGGTGGTGGTGCCGCCGGCTGGAAGAAAGAGAATATAGTTCAACGCACTCAACGCCAATCACCATGCTGTCGTTGGCGGAAACTGGGTTTTATCTAACAACTTCTGTAATTACAGATTCAAATTAAATCTACGAGGCATTTACGAGTCAACTTCCAACAAAACATGGCGGACAGCAGTCAAACTTTTTCGGGCAACCAGCCCCGTCCTTTTTACATAGTTAGCCCCAACCTGTTCTGAGCAACCACTTGCCCTCAGCAACAATTTTCCTTATAACCCTGAGTGGCTGCGCTTTGACTGCACGCGAAAATGGAAAGTTTTCAACGAAGAAGACCTAAAATCATATTATAAACTCACCACATCCGGAGCTGAGGTCGCAGTACTCCCACCTGGTAGCAGAGTCAGTTGTGTAACACCACACGCCTACCGAGTCCCGATCAGGATTACGGCAGTAGTTCTCCTCCAAACCGTACTGGGGATAGTCCTAAGGAACGAACCAGGACAATTATAACAGCCCTTATTACATTGAGTATCGTCCGTTAGAACTTAAATAACCTGTAGAAGAGGGCAGTGTGCTCCTTTCCTCTGACATGGTTATGTTGCTGAGTGACAGGGCGTTCCAACATACGCGGCACATTGAGATACCCTCATAAGTGGGGGTCGTGAGGCGCAACGATAAAGTTCTTGGTTAGAATATATAGAACTTTATTGCACGACATTTGTACATGGTACAATGTATGGCAACAACTATTACACAAAGTACAAAATAGGTGTATAGAATAAGACTTACATCCTTATTAACATAGCAAGAAGGGCTAAAACAAGATATAATGTTACAATCGAGTTGGGCTAATCATGGCTTTCATTATTCTTTCTAATAACAAAGCAGTCTTTGATATATTTGCCTAACTTTGCATTATGGGAGTTGGGGCATCTAAAGATATATACAAATCTGTCTTTAGCATCGAGGGTCTTGAAATCTGCTGTAATAGATTCTAGAAATAATCTGCTGGTGTGCTATCGAATTTGTGCCCTTGGGAAAGGCAATTAACACACCTTTTCTTACTTCAATCAGGTGTAAGTTCTAGCTTCAGTTAGGGCTGTGTTAGTCCATGTTTGAGGAGAGCCACACCTCTAGTACGTTAAAGAACCAGCCGCGCTCATAAAAAAGAGTAGGAATCATTCCTGGAGTTAGTAGATTTACAGTCTGGTCTCCGGGTTGATACACTTGATTGTCATCTGTTATGTCAATATTTCCACAACTATTGTAAATCTCAATTATGAAAACAAACAACGTCGTGAGTTCAGTCTCAGTGTCCTCCAGTCCTTCATGAAACGCGCACTCATCGATGCCATTTTCACACTACGTAATACCCCCTTTCCACTAGGACGGCGCTCTCGCCGCGCTCTCTCTGCGACCTAAGATTTGACATATAGCTCAACGAATTGTATCGAAAAGAAACGAATCTTGTTACACTTTGTGCGTTTTGTTGTCTTCTCAATCACACTTTTACGTTTTGTATGATATACCCAGTGTGAAAGTGAAGGTTACACATATCATATGTAGGTCGCAGTGAGAGCGCAGCGCGATCGCCGTCCTAGTGGAAAGGGGGCCTAAGAAAGATGCACATTTTGTTGGTGTGTCCGAACCATTTGATGACCACTGAAATGACTTTGTCGTCTACTTTCCTCATTGCCAAACCTACATTGGCTATTGCTCGCATCAGCAAAAAAAGGTAATAACGTGACCACATCTGTATTGCAATTGAATGTATAGATATTGTAACGCACCTGTGGCTTGTATCTGTGGGTTTGGGGGTACTGGGAGTCCCAGCGTTGACACGTCTTCCCGGACTGCGTCTTGGCCAGTGTTCCGCGGTAGTCCACAGAGTTACCGGTGTAGCAGTCTGGAGATGGATCATCAGAACGGTCATAACAACTCTACGCCTCACAGTCAAAGTGGGATAGGTGGATACTGTGTATCTCAGAGCGGTGCAAAACTGTCATCGCTTAGATGGTGTTTTCCATTTTACAATTCATCTGAACATCGGTATACATTTACATACAGGGTAAGTGGAAAGAGTAGTGTCAGTAGCAGTACGGTATACAGTACATGCGAAGATATAAAACTATAAGATTTGGAGCCTATTCCTATTCACTGCATATATATATATATATATATATATATATATATATATATATATATATATATATATACATGCTCCTAAAGATAGTCTTGTAGTTTCGGGGCCTTCTTTTGTACCGATATCCTCAGTGTATTGGACGCACCCGACGATAAATGGTAAATTATGGGTGTGTTTGTTTTTAGTTAGCCACCATGTGGTGCATCTTTGCATTTGCAAGACATCATCAAGTGGTTCATTCCAAACTGATCTGATGAATCTGATGAAAAAGAGTGCAGTTTCCGACCTGTTGCCAAGGCACCTACACCTGGAGCCCTAGCCTGGTAGGTCAGCTTGAAGCCTTGCCTGGCCACGGACGCGTCAGACCGGAAACGGATCCACATGCTGTTCCCGAGTGACGTCACACTTGGAGGCAGAGTCGTCCCACAGTAACGTCCTATGAAGGAGGAAATGCATGATACCAGCTGATACGAGCTAGCAGCGCAGGGAGTGGGGACGGTACAGACTTCACGAAATCACCTTAATCCCTTACGTAAATGATTTCTTGTACCTGGATCAAAAACTATCGTCGATAGTACATTGCGTTGAGTGTATATTCTATTTTCATATTATCTTTTCATATTATCTTTTCATATTAGCTGAGTTGTGTGTGTGTGTGCGTGTGTGTGCGTGTGTGTGTGTGTGTGTGTGTGTGTGTGTGTGTGTGTGCGTCTGTGTGTGTGTGTGTGTGTGTGTTTCTCTGTCTCTGTAGTCATCTCTGCCTCTCTTTCCGGGTCTCTCTATCTTTCTATGTGCCTCTGTGTGTTTCCCCCTCCCCCCCCTCTCTCTCTCTGTCTGTGGTAACTGACCGATATAAGTGGCGGTTGCATCGTCCACGCCATCCCACATGGCGACGTAGTCGTATCCACAGGACGTGTGAGATTCAACGCTGAATGTTTCAAATCTGCAGAAGGGAGAGACATGGTGTTTTACTGATGTATATACTGGAAATGCAGAAATGTTCGCGGTGGATTAATGTTCGCTTCACCGCGAATTTAAAACCACCGCGAACATTTTTCCATAACAATAAGAAATTACAATGCATGGTCCTACCGCGAAATTAAAACCACCGCGAAAAGTCCATTTTCCCGCTACCGCGAAATTAAATCCCCGTGAACTTAAATGCATTTACAGTATGAAGACAGGGCATCAAATTTGCTGTTTGCCAAACGCAAGTTTATCTATCCACGCGGACTACAGAACGCAGATACGTATCTATAAATTGACGACCAAAATTGCCTGTCTGGCCTTACGAGACGGACACGGTCTTGCCCTCTGGCACGATGATCTGCCAGTCGCAGGCGGCGTTGTTGTCGTAGTTGGCCGGATAGTTCATGGAGGTGATGACACCGGACTCGCCGGCCGCGATATGGGGGGACCCGCAGCCAGAGTCTGTCACTGTAACGTTAGTATATAGAAGTTTATTTGCAAGTTCGTGCCCGAGGGCTAATTGCAGGTACATGGTGTGCACATAGTGACAATGGACAGTCATAAACAATATTCTAATCTAATACTAGTGTTGGCTATTTCTAAACAGGTTGGGTTTGACTTCTTTTTTGGAAGCAGAGGGAGACGAAAAGCCCCACATTTTCTAAAATTTGTGGGTTCTGCGATTTCAAGAGAAAAGTAGCTTTCTGTTCGTCTGTCAATGTGGGGAAGTTGGGATAATACTTTGTGACGTCTCTAAACAGAGTGATTCTTTCGGTTTCGTTGAATGAACATTTGGAAATGAAATGTGTTTCGTCTCCCACTGCTTTAGATGTACAATATTTACAAAGTCTTTCACACTGGCACTGGTAATCTCTTATATCGTTAGTAGAAATATACTCAAAATAGACTCAAAATAGACTCAAATTCTTGCCCGTGGGCAGGTAACATAGATTCAAACAGTGTAAAATACAATATCACAAGTGTCTACTCTAGTCTAAAACTAGTAAAAGCTAACTCTAGATCCTGGGTTATTGGGTTCGACTCCTTTTTCGAAGACAGTGGAAGACGAAAGATCCCACATTTTCTATTATTTTCTAGTTATGATACAATATCGTGACGTTACTAGTCTTAACGGTGGTGATGTCAACGCTCCAGACGGATATGCAAATGTCTCCTTACTTTGATCCCGCCCTGGATCTCTCCTTCTCTCTCTTAATGTATCTAGGTGCATGTCAATGTACTCAACTATTTTCAGTCACTATATGAGACATAATAACCCTATAATAATTTGATTTGATGCAGCCTTTTCTACAAACTGTGCTTAGATGGTTTTAAAATGCATTTATAAGGCATTTTACACTAATATCCATGAACTACGTATACATTTTTTTTTTAAATATCATCTGTCAACTTCTGTTGAAACGTCACTGACCTGTTTGTGCATGGGCAGACAGGACACACGCTGCTAGACACAACAGCCACATGATGATGTTTAGTTCTTCTTCTAGCGGTGATGAAAACAAGTAAAAACTAGCACTGTGCTTTTTACTATTTATACCATATGGCCATGCACATAAACAGCGCGACCTTTGGTAACCAATAGTGTATTTGCTCTGGTGCTGTAACGTTTATGTGGAAGTAGGATGTTTGAAGAAGTAGCCCGATCTATATAGACATCCGCACATGTAAACATGTGTTACGTATATACGGCGCTGTCTGTTGTTTGTTAACGCGTACTTTGACATGATACGAAGCTAATGTTACCTGGTAGTAATTGCTATTTCCCTTCTTTCAGGCCACAAATTGGACCAAAGAAGATAGAAAAGTCCGGTTATAACGTAAGCTGCGGTAAGCATTCCTTTTCTGAAGTTGTCATATCTTAAGTTATTTAAAAGTTTCGTGAAAATTCTCCCTCTTTTTGGTAATCCTCAACTTCGGCGAAACATGAAGCTTTTCCAAGTAATACCAATGAAACACGCTTAAGCTTTTTGTCTCATATTGTGATTGGGGTAATGTCTTAGCGCGCTTGCCTCAACTTGAAAAAGAAGTGTAGTTTAACATTTTGCATTTCATTTGAACCATCAAATCGTATTTGTGATAGATAAGTGTTGATGATGAAATGTTCTGTTTCTTGATAAGGAAAAACATTATGCGAATAAACTCTCAGTTCTCACAGATACTACCAGGATCATCAGATCATTAGACAAAACATCATCATGAACATGTGTGAATTCTATAGATATTATATTTTCTTTGTCCACTCCGAATGGATCTAGAAGTTACATATGTCTGTTGGCATGTTGTGACACAGATGAACTTTCATGCTCACACCTATAGAATATCCGAGGACAGCCCACAGTCTCTCCCTTAAAAATATCTACCAACACATGTTGCATTAAGAGGGCTGACCGCCAGATGTCCTCACTGCAACGCGTGACATTAGTGACGATTACGTTTGGCCTGAAATCTTACCCCAAATCATTGTTTCGTTTAGAATTTTCAGTCTTTCATATCAAGAATATTAAACCACCAATTCTCTTCCACGAAGTTGACGTGACGGTCGGCTGGGAGATGCCTGCAGTCCATCTACCTGTACCATAACTTGTCGAAGTCTTTTTACCGTAGCACACGCACATTCCACACTGATTTCACTGTATGGATGAAATCCTCTGGAGACCCAAAAACTAAAGCGCGAATAAAAGAAAAATCCAGGAAATAATTGCTGCTAAACCATAGGGCTAAACATCCACTCCCTTCTTTCCCAGGCTTCGTTTTTGTCTAATGTTCGCCTCTAGTAAGAGTGTAAGAGATAATCGTCACTATTCCAATGTTTTTATTGCCATTCTTGCTTAAAGATAGAGGGAAACAGGGGCACTGTGGTCCTATACCCTGACCATGTCCCCCCTTACCCTGGAGAGCAGATTTCCTGGCAAGCATAAAATTCTGATTGACCGGAGATGCTATTGGGTGACATGTGGCCACATCTTTTTTAGAACAGGCAAAACTCACTGCGCGCGCGTATGTCATCCATAAACTGGAGTCAGTGTGGCCTAACATTATCGATATAGAATAAAACACGGACGCATACTAAGACAGTATTCAGTGCTTACGTTCCTGGTATTTATTTCTCGGGCAACTCAGAGCTTATTTGTACTCAATGTCTGAGACTGAGAAAGCTCTGTAAGGATGTGAGCCTAATTAGTCGCCATCTTGTCGTTGATCCAGGAGATGTAGTTAGTGACACGTGTGTAGACGCCAGGCTTGTAGGCCTGTGCGCAGCCGGTTCCCCAGGACACGACGCCGTCCAGGGTCCACTGTCCGCTGTACTCACAAACGAAAGGCCCACCGGAGTCACCCTGTGGAATGGGAACACAAACATATGTTATTTCAATAAAAATTGACACACTCTTCATTAGCATCCTTCTGATAGTACTATTCTAACAACTGAAAATGCATGTGAACGTCCTTGAATGTGGTCTCAATATACACCATATATAAACATAGTAAATGAACGATGTTGAAAAAAGAAAACAGGATCTACAATCAACTTCTTGGTCCACTATGTAACGTTTTATATGTCATCCACAAGACAATATACTGAATGAAGACCTTTATTGCACAATATAAACATTATTAATGATTTGATATATTTCACATAACAATGTGAACAAGCATGGTGTTTAAAAAACACAGGCGACGAATGGTTGCTACGATGGGATCACTCTAGGGACTTACAGCCGCCTATGAATCTAGGATGTAGTTGTATGTTATGACAGAGATACCTTCAGTATAGTAGGCCTGTAATTCTAATTAAAAATGAGGATACAGCGATTTCCTGACGCTTTCTATCAGTGACTATATCTCTGTCGATGTAGTAGCCCCTGTCGGATGTAAAGATGTCAGTCTTCTTGTGTGAGGAATTCAGCACCAAGGGCAAGTATGTTAACTTTTGTGTGGGAGGATTTCAGCACCAAGGACCGCTTTGTGAAATTTTGTGTGAAAGGAATCTAAATTTAACAGCAGGGACAGGTATGTTAACATATCAGTTATGTTAGTGTTTTGTATTAAACGACTTCAGTACCAAGGGCAAGTAATGAAGTATGTTAACTTTTTGTGTGGAAGGGTTTCAGAACATCTCAGGTTTACTGCAGAGAAACGGCAGCTAATTTTCTGTTTCCAATTTGTTTTTATGACACTTTTCTATAATGCTTGCCTGGTGTGGTCTTGACATTTCGTGATGCATATCTTTGCAGGCTGTAATGCTTCGTGGGTTTAGGTTGATAATGGCTAATCCTTGCAGTGATTTAACCGGGATGCAACTTTGCCCTGTTCAGAATACATTGCTTCCTAGATCAATGACAGCTGAATGTAGTGTGATTCCCTGGTATCGGTTCACCTTAACTTGTACCAAGCAGCCACATAAATATCATAGTTTACACATAAGAAGTGAAGCTTCACAAAACACTACTACAGTTACTATGTTTGTTGAGTAGAAAAACAACATAAACATCACTGCCTTCTGACTACTTCGTTTTTCCACGTGGCAGGATGAGCAAACGTTAACGCACTGCAAGTTTTGTTACACTCTAGCATGTTACATACAGCTGTATGTTACACCCAACCGCATCTTTGTTGGGCTGGAACAAATCCTGAAAAAAGTTTGTCATACTATCACCGGTAGAAACTATACTGAATATTCATATGCGATTGAACACCTTATAGACTGTCTACGCATGCCATAAAACACAAGCAATTGCAAGACGCTTTCTACATATTTGTCAATTTGTGACATATTGAAGAATGATAAACAAACAAACAAACATATTGATTTTCTTGTTTTTTTTTTTAATTTTCAAAGGCGAAAATTAATGCGCGCGGCCCGCGCGCTGATGTCATCCATAAAATTTACTTGCTGTGGCCTTAGTTCAATACATATTACAGTCTACAATCCTGTGTCCATATATTCATGACTTATTTGTAGCACCCTCTTGCGAACAATCGTCGGCCATATGCATCTAGAACTTTCCATGCCATTCCAAAGGCATGGAAAGTGCTACCGCTAAAAGACGTCATCTGAACCAACCTACCTCCACCAAATTCGAACGGCATGAATCAAGAACTGCAATTATGATTTCTGAATGTCCACTGGAGTGTATGTTTTGTACAAACGTCTGTAATGTACTATATAATACTATATAATACTTATCATAGTTTATATAAACTGCTTTCAGCCCTATAAAATGCTATCAGTGCCAGGGTTGGCCACTGACCTACAAAAAAAGAAACCCCCGAACAAGGCCTTACGTTTTAACTTCTGGCGTTTGTGCGCTACACGCGCGCAAAGCTGCTACTTCGGGGGAATACGCTATATCCCAGATAAATCCTGGCGCAGCACACAGGGCATATATATGTGTGTGCCGGATATATCCGGGTTTGGCAGTGAATTAATACAAACAAAAACTGTTATACTCTAGTGTCATTGTTGGTAAAATCACACACATTTGATTGTGTTTTCTTTTTCGGCTATGGGAGAGGGTTATTCCCTGTAAATGTGATAGCTGGGTTTCGGTGTGACGATGTGTTTTTCCTTTATCTCCATGTTAGTATTTTTGTCCTATTATGGAAACTATTTGTCTCTGATGTGGGATGTCTGTGTCTTAAAGTACAGTGTTTATTTTTTCTGTCTGCACAGAGCCAGCGTGTTTTCCAAATTGAGGAAAAGAGGGCAGTTAACGTTACATCTGTGTCTTACAACTACCCTACCAGGTTATTCTGACACCGGTTCCTGGACACAAATGCTCGAGACAGAGAATTTTTTCAACCAATTACGAAAAGGGTGTATCAATGATCATCAATTGTTGTTCAAAGCTTAAGGTGAATATTAGGAACAGCTTTCAAACGTTGTCCTTTACTTGCACGTTTTTAAACTGGGGAAAACTGGGGTAGGGAGCTAAATAGAGCTTGGCCAGGTTTCTCTTATGGCCACGGCATCTGGCATCCAGATGACAATACTATGAGTGAAACATTAATTAGACAGATTGATGGAAGACTAGGGGCTATCAGCTTCTCCCAGGTGGAGTTTATTTAGATGTCACACAGTAGGCCAGAACCAATCACCATTAGCCGAGAGGGCGCAACCAACGTCAACTGTAAATGGAGCCAACCGTCTACAGGAGGGCGGAAAGTCGACCAATCAAGTATGCTGTCATGATGTCAAACAAATTGTATTTGGGAACAAAGCTTTGGACGCAAGACCAGTCAACTATTGTCAGTTTGCTATCCGGGCGGGTGGAGGTAGGGTGGGAGGCCCACACCTCCAGAGGAAGACACCGGCACCCTCGATGTTGAGGCCCGATATGAAGAAAACCAAAACACGTAAGTGGGCAGAATTTTCATATATGTACATGTATTTACTGTGCCCATCCAAACTATCACATCATGTGGTTGTTTCTAAATAGTTTGAACTGGGAAATAGCCTGGGTGCAATGCTAGATTTTAGTTCATGTTCTGCAGTTCTCATACTCTCTGCTTCCAAATTATTTTTGTTCCGATAACAACAGAGGCCATGCCCCTCCGTTTGTTTTGTATTTCTTCCATGCTATGGTAAAGTGCAAGCTAGGAATTTGAGGAGAGTAAAATCCGTTTTTCGGCAAGGAAAATTTTTCTTTTGTTTCCTTTGTTCTCCGCTAACCTGCTCCTGTCACAGCTGGCCTGCAGCTGTGGCTAAACTCCGCGCAACCAGCACAAGCGCACCTGCAGGCCAGCTGTGGGGTGCGGTAATGATCTGGTGATTAATGATCTTCATGCCATGTCTATGGTTAATCCTGAAACAGAAGACATTTTCATTCCTCCTGAAACAAAGGTCAGCCATGACCCTGACCCTTTTCAGGAGTTAACTTTCATTAAATTCTGTGTCCGGTATTGGATCTGACTATGTAGGAATGTAACGTTAAATAGCGATACCCATTTTTTTCTTTATATTAATGTTGAATAATATTACCGATTGGTGGAGAATGAGGGTGTACTTTAAACCGTGTGTTGTTTTCGCCTTGTTAATGTACAATAGTTACCACACTAAGTTAGTAGTTTGGTTCGTGTAACATCTGCGTAAAGAATCCAGGACTGACATATTCTGTTCTCTTATGTGTTTTCTTTACTATACAATTTCTTTATTTACTTCGCATTAAATTTGCCCACCTATCTTTTGTAATGTGCGCACGTAAAATTCCCTAACAGAAAAAGTATTTCCTTCGAATTCTGTCGATCCTGCGTTACATTTTGGAATATCTGGGTACCACCATCTAAAGCGGTGATTGTTATTTCCTCGGTTTTGAACGGGGGAGAGACAAAACGTTGATGTTTCACGTTTGGTGAAATAAAAAGCATCATCTATAATTTTCGCTCAAAGATAGCTTCATTTTACAGAAACACAACAACTTAACAAAACAATGTGTCCAAACTGTGTGTATGGTCAGGGATTGTTGTATTATACCATTACTCTATCAGTTCCTACTAAAACAATAGGAACACAATGTGCTTACAAGTATACTTTACAAACTGAAAGGTTAAGACACGACATGATTCCCTACACGAATAACTTGGAATAAACAATCACTCCTATCAGCCATGACAGTTCTTGCCTTGATGTCTTCATTAATGTACCGAGAATATCCTCCCTACTATGGTAAAACAACAAAACAAACCAAAAGCAAGAACACATGGAAATTGTTTTACAGTACAATAGTGCTGGCACAGGTCAAAGAACCAATATGCTGTAAAAGAATGGCAATCCATATTTCCTACTGAAACCCTGACTTGGGAAAATATCTGGAGATGGTTAAGCACACAGACCTGTAAAGACACTATGTTAGCAGAGTTTAACTACAAACTATTACACCAGATATGTACCATGGGCGCACAATCGCCGGCACAAGGGGGTATCAAAGATGAAACGGGACATATATAGGATATATAACAGGCACATGTAAGGTTCCTTACTGAGGTCACACAATAGTAATCCCCAAAAGTCCGGACAACCAATGGATGCAAGTGCATGAAACTACTGAAAAACTGAAGTTCAGAGTGATTCAGCATCTGCTTTTTTCTCATTAGGAGTTACAACTGCTATCGGTACACAAGAGTGATGATGGTAGGATGACTCAACAGACCCCACAATTTATCATGAGGAAAAGTTACACAGATGGAGGCACTTCAAACAGTTGGCATGGACAGCGAGGTTTGTTTTATTCCTGGCCTGGATACCAAACCCCAGCCCGATCACAAAAATACCACACGATAGATATTTTTGAGATCGGACTGGGGTCTTGTATCCAGGCTAGTTTACTCCTTGTTCTTATCGATTATTAAGTGTCAGTGCTCAAATAGTCGTAGAGTAAATAGTTCAAGGTTGGGTGTTTAGTTAAAAAACGGACCTTTAACCCTATTCAGACCGGGGGGGGGGGCTTTTGAGGCCCGCGCCTACTTTGATGTCCTATAACGCCAGAACGGCTTACGCTAGGGCCACCAAATTTAGTGAGTTTTCCTAAAATATTGTTGGCAACAATTTCACGAAGTTTGACAAATTTTCCATATTTTCGTGTTGCCATGGCAACCGTTTGTTGACAGGCTGTTTTGCCAAAAATCACTATTTTTGGTTCTAACAATGTATTTTTCACATTTATTTGCTATATTACTGCTATTTTGTTACATGAATAAAATCTTATATTATCTAGCATATCTTTCATAATTATGTATGCATAAATTATGCTAATTTGATGACGTCATCGGCCCAAAATCCAAGATGGCGGACCGTATGGCCAGATCAAGAATAACGAGCTAATTATCCCTTAAAATTTATAATTACCTGGTATTTTTTCATCAAAAACCATCTAAATGAATGAATTAAGTCTATTTCCATTGCCCTTTGTGATTATTTGTTGCAAAAAAAGTATTTTTAAAAATTCAAGGTGGTGGATATAATATGGCGGAGCCCAACTGGTATCTTAGATGTGTATGACGTCATTTTATGACGTCATTTTGACGTCATTGATGTTGCTATTGGCAACGCAAGTCGTAATAAACATTATTATTCTGTTATCCGCACTTGTTGTTACATTTTTTGTAGAATAACTTGAAGTTTTCTGAGAATACCCTTTTTTCATGGGTCCGGCCAATATAATCAAATTGATGACGTCATTATTACGTCATCTTACGTCAACGTAACGTCAAACGTCAAATACTTGTCAGATATTATGTCGATATCATGTCCTAAAAAAATTGGTGGCCCTACGGCACGTCGTTTTAGAGTTATAGGACTTCAAAGTGGAGGGCCTCAAACCCCCCCCCCCGGTCCAGGGATGACCAAAAAAGCCCGGTCTGAATAGGGTTAAGGCTCAAGTAGTTTGACCATGCACCAATATCGGGGGAATCGAAGACCAGACCAAACCTATAAGGCCCAACCGTTCGGGGGTGGGAGTGGGGTTTGCAACCAGCCAATCAGAACACATGTAATCTGTGGTCAACCAATCAGAGGTTAGAACAGACAACCTCATCTGTAAACATGCCCGTACATCGGGAAAAAATTGAAGTTTTTTAAAGTTTATTTACAAATCTCCAGAAACCGACCTATTTGATACTAGTAGTCTGACCTTCTATACAGGGGCATTATGTGAAAAAGGATATTTGACAGCTAAACCATCTAAATGTACACATAGGGATTCATGTATTTTGACATATTATCTTTTCATGAGAGAAGGTGATCGAGTCTGTCAATATGCATTAACCTATAACTAATCTGTTATATATTGTTTCTTTCAGCTCGACATGACCGCATCGACAACAGTCACAAGAAAGAGATGAACTTGGACGGCAGTAGAATTGACAGCATCACCTTAAAATCAACGCAATCTATGATCTCAAGAAAACCGGAACCAGTGCATATATGCTTGACAATCAGTCTATAGTTCAAGGAATTTCTTGGTACTAATTGTAATTAATGGCCATTGGCCATGCAAACAATATCATACAAGATTAGCAGTATTACAAAACATAATGTTTGTGCTTGAATGTATCACCAAGATAGCCTGAGTATCATCCGTATTCTACCGGGGCTCCTTACACTCGCTATCCCTAAAAAATAGGGAAGTGAGTGTAAGGAGCCCCGGTAGAAATAGGATGGTACCCAGGCTATCACCAAGATCCAACTGTTGTAAAACACAATAACTACTGGTCCTGTTCTGCAAGGTTTTTATATCCAATATGTTTTATGCCTTCCGATGTAAAATAAGTTGAATATGTATGTTGATGAAATAAAGGTATTATGCAATTGTGTGGATCGTTTGTCTTACTCCTTTGTAAGACAAACGAGTAGTTTCTCTTAATGTGGATAGCCACGTCCTTTTTGCTTGATACAAATATCTCAAAGTTTAGTTTCATTTCGAATCAGATTTCGCAAAATTCAAAATCAGATTTCGCAACATTGTGTTTGCAAGCCTGTGAACCCCAAAAAAGGATTTGAAACATTAAGGTTTTAATAGTGTTACTAGTTCTTTCTTGTCAGCAACAAAATATTAAAAGCTGTAATGTCAACATATTATTTCACTAACAAGAGGCAGGAAAAACGTATTCAAAACATTCATCAAGACAGTGTATTTGTGCGCTGCAAGAAGCAAAATGGCACATGAATCTTTCAGATATGAACCAACAAATACCTTATCTGTCCCGACCAAAGACCCAAAAGCCAACGGAGACCTCAAAACCAATTCCCTAGGGAATGCATTCGTGCAATTTTTGGAATATTTTCAAAGCGATCGTAATACTGTAAGAATGCCTCCGCCCCTGAGGCGTCGCCAAAAACTACATTTCTAAAACTTAGCGTCATGTCATGAACGAACGAAATTCATATGAATGAACGAAAGACTTTATTGCTCGTTTTGTGCTCTTAGAAACTACATACAGGAATTGGTAATCACAGAAGTACACATATAACCTTTTGGCGAAGCACATGTAATATAAGAAACTGGTATCTCACTGCATTTACAATGACTAATGTAAAAGCATAAAATCGTATTTGAATTTAGCTCAACAAACTCCCTGGTTACCTGGCAGGAATCGATGCCTCCCTGTGTGTAACCAGCACAGATCATGTTGTCGGTAATCTCGCCATTGTAGTAGCTGCCACTGTTACAAGTGGACCTGCTCACCACCGGCACCTTACCCTGCTGCAAGATGTTGGGCAGCTGGCCGAATATCCCTAATGGACATATGTGGCAGGATACTTGAAATAGTACATGTTTTTGCATACGTAGTTTCGGTCATCAAGGAGTTATAAACCGTTTACGTAGATCTATGTCGGATGCATACCTACGACAAAAAACATTGAATAGCAAATTTGAGAGACTGTAATTAGATTTTTTACACATGCAGAACATTAGAGAGAGAGAGAGGGGGGGGGAAAGAAAGAGAGGGAGAAAGAAAGAGGGAGAGTAAGAGGGAGTAAAAAGGAGGAAACATTTTGTAGAGGACAGGGAAATTTTTTTACCGCCCGTGGATCCCCACCCGGTGGTGTAGCACATGGCACCGTCGGGTGCGTCGACTGTTGGCAGGCACACAGGGCTGGCGTAATCATCAAACGTGATGCTGCTGGACAACTTCATCAGGGCGATGTCGTTGTCATTGTCGTCAGAAAGGCTGTGATAGCAAAAGAACCAATCCATAAAATAACGGAAAAATATAGCAATGTTTCTTCGCCTTTGTTTAGCGCCGTCTAAACTATAGTATAGGCTCCGGTAGTAGGACTACAAACATGACAAAGTACATGTGACCTTTAAACAATTGCAAAAGTCACGTGTTCGTAAGGTCATGTGACTGATCATTTGAACTTGAGCAGAGCAGCTAAACATTTTTGCTAGTTTAATAATTGTGTTGAGATGAATTTCAGTAGCAATCTGCACAGTGAATTGTTGATATCATGAATAACACAATAGTTTTGCCCAGCTATTAAACTACCGCCACAGTATCATGGCCATACCAGTACCTCA
Source organism: Branchiostoma floridae (assembly GCF_000003815.2). Classification (NCBI taxonomy): domain Eukaryota; kingdom Metazoa; phylum Chordata; class Leptocardii; order Amphioxiformes; family Branchiostomatidae; genus Branchiostoma; species Branchiostoma floridae. The sequence goes on from NC_049981.1 coordinate 28,628,955, forward strand.
TGCTGTATCTCTCGTGCATGATGACCCTGCTGACGGCGTGGTCCCGCTGGGTGGAGTCGGTGTTCTGGCGGCGGTGGCTGCCCACACGGATCGTCCATTGGCTGGGAGAAAGGTCACTGGAGGAGACAAGATACATACAATGCATACGGATGCACAATTGTTCAGGCGTTTCATTATTATTTTAGGGATGTCAAGAACCAAGGATCAGAGACAGTGTAGTGACGCACTCAAGTTTATAAAACTTAATATGTTTATGCCACCTCTTAACTTAAGTTTCGAGGTATTAAGAAACAAATAAAATAATACCGCACATTGGTTTTCAGTAGAAACCTTAATGTTGTCTTTATTACAATGATTTCCGGTCCACCCACCTGTCAACACAGTGAGCAGCAGTAACGATCCAGTTGGGTGCGATGATGGAACCGCCACAGACATGGCTGCCTTGCCGAATCATCGACACCTGTTAGAATAAATGAAAAACAATTCATTGCTGCAAGAGGCTTAAATATGTGCTACTCTAGGGGGAAGTAGATGGCTGTAGTTTTTCGGGTACAACTACACAGTCGAACTGTCTCTATGCTCAATGATATAATTTCTCCGTTTTAGCGAGTTTGCTCAGGGGAAAGCAAGGCGACCACTTCCTGACTCTGAAGGACTTGCTGAATGGGCAGGTCGTGAGTTCGATCCCCGGCCGAGTCATAGCAAAGACTTTTAAAATGGTACACGCTGCATTCTCTGCTTAGCACTCAGCCTACGGGAGTATGGAAGTTAAACACGCGCCACTACCAGTTGACTAGCCCCCTGCTGTAGTGATTGCACAAAGTTGTGTAGCCCAGGGCTACTGAAACGGACATGGGCGCCGCCCTATGCGCCATCATGCGCGGAAAGGAACTTTGACTTTGACTTTGAATGGTAAGTACTGAGCATTTGTATTTACCTGCCATGGCCAGCTGCCCTGCTTGGCGTCCTGACCCCCCACGATACGGTTGCGGTTGGGAGAAATGGCGGGAACACCGCAGGTACCGTCTCCGGTACCGGTACCGCCAGTGGTGGGGGTAGTGGTGCCGCCGGCTGGAAGTAAGGAAATGATTCAATAGGCTGTCTTCATCTAACGCTACACAGCCGCCGTGGTAGTTGGTTGGCTGAAACTTGAAGAGTTAAAGCTATAACCTTTCATGTACTTCATATAAGAACTACGCTTCTGAAATTAGAGATTCAAATCAAAATTTACCAAGCAACTTCCAAGTACAACAATCCAAACATTGAATTGAATTTTAGATAAAGTCAAACCTTTTCGGACAACCACCTCGTACAGACAACCACCTCTAGTCACAAGCGACATTAAAAGAACCCCTTCCGTTTTCACACAGTTAATCCCACCCTGTCCTGAGCAACCACTACTGTCCTTACAAACCGTGTTTCCACAGTCCCTTGAGTGGTTGCTAAATCCAGCTTTGACTGCATGCAAAACTGGATTTTTTTCAACGAAAAGGGGCTAAACTTACCACATCCGGAGCTGAGGTCGCAGTATTCCCACCTGGTAGCAGAGTCAGTTGTGTAACACCACGTGCCTTCCGAGTCCTCATCCGGGGTACGGCAGTAGTTCTCCTCCAAACCAGACTGGGGATAGTCCTTAGGAACGAACAACAACAACAGCAACTATAGCAACCTTATTGCATTGCCCTTGAGTATCGTCCGTTAGATCTTCCATAGCCTACAGAAGATGGCAATGGGTTATTTTCAACGGAAATGGTTCTGTTGCCGTCTGTGAAAACACGCGCCCATCGCTACCATTTTTACACTACGTTATAATAAAGTTGCATGATTTCTTGGCAGTCGTGAGCCATTTCGTGGCCACTTATTTGTTGTACTTATAACTTTGTCATCTGTTTTAGACATTGTCAAACATTCATTGGCTCACTTCAGCACAGGCTACGAATAAAGGATATGTAACCTTATTCAATATGTTAGCTGATGTAATATAACGTACCATTGGGTTGTATTCATGGGAGTGAGGGTACTGGGAGTCCCAGCGTTGACACGTCTTTCCGGACTGCGTCTTGGCCAATATTCCACGGTAGTCCAAGGGGTTACCGGTGTAACAGCCTGGAGATGGTTTAAAACAGTCATAACAAGAAATCAAAGGATCCCATACCTCTACAAAATACGTAAAGTTTTGTTTGTAAATTTATTCACAAAATATAACACAATCATGATCATTCCACATAATCTTACACGTATATGCCATCCTCGGGTCCTGATCTTATCAACAGTAACATGCATTCATTTCCTGCATGCCTGAAGAACAAATTTAGACCCGGACCAACTTCGGACACATGCAAACAGCAAGAGCTAAAATGAATGTAACAACTGGACATCTCACACTAAAGGTGCGTTCCCACCTCACTTGTGTCAAGCTTTTGTCACTGCGGGGTTCGTTCACTGCGTCATTGTTTTGTTATTTTCTCCGATTTTTTATAATTTAGATATTGCGTCATACGTAAAAGTATGACCTAGAAGACAACAAAATACACAAAAAGAAAGAAAATTCGTCCTTTATCTCTGAAATTCGTTGAGTATCTTTCGAACCCCGCAAACTTGACACAAGTGCGGTGGGAGCGCACTTTTAGCCACAGTCAACGAGGCATTGCTACGACCGTCTCTTTCGGCACGGTACAATAAAACATTCTTCAAATGGTCTCACATTAGTTGCCTATATGTACAACATTATACTGAAAGCATCAGAGGCATGCATGGTAAACTTAGAGTATCTTAATGGAACAACAACTAATAGATTACTTATAAGCTATTGTTTTTCCTTGCCAACTACTTGTTTACGAATTGATGAAAAATGTACCGGTACCGCCAGTGGTGGTGGTGGTGGAGGCCTGAGTGGTGGTGCTGTCACCGGCTGGAAGAAAGAAAATATACTTCAATGGTATGTTGGCACCCATCGCCACATGCTATTATTGGCTGAACTTAGAAACGTTATAGCTATAAACCTGTATTTGTTCCAGGTAACAACTCTGTATACGTTTCTGTGATTCAAATCAAAACTTACCAGCCTGAGGCAACTTCCAAGGACAACCATCAAGCAGGGCGAACAGCATTGAATTTTAAGATACAGTCAAACCTTTTCGGGCAAAAATTGAAACAACCCCGGTTTTTAAATAGTTAACCCCTATCTGTCCTGAGCAGCCACAATAGCTAATGTCCGCACGAACCATTTTCTCAATCCCTTGATTGGTTGTTGAATACAGATTTGACTGTATGCGAAAATGGCCAACAAAAAGAGCTAAACGTACCACATCCTGAGGTGAGGTCGCAGTATTCCCACCTGGTAGCGGAGTCAGTTGTGTAACACCACGTGCCTTCAGAGTCCTCATCCGGGGTACGGCAGTAGTTCTCATCCAAACCGTACTCGGGAAAGTACTAAGGAACGAACCACATCAACTATAACAACCTAATTATACCCCCTTTCCACTAGGACGGCGCTCTCGCGGTGCTCTCTCTAATCTGCGACCTAAAATTGGACAGATCGCATCAACGAATTCTATAGAAAAGAAACGAATCTTTTTACACCTTGTGTGTTTTGTTGTCTTCCCAGTCACACTTTTACGTTTTGTATGATGTACCATGTGTAAAAGTGAATATTATACATATCCTATTTAGGTCGCAGTGAGAGCGCAGCGCGATCGCCGTCTAGTGGAAAGGGGGCCTTACATTATCATTGAGAACCATTCATTAGAACCTCCATAGCCTGTACATGTAGGAGAGGACGAAATGTTTCAATATTTTTTTTATTGTTTCAAATGTTTTTAGAAGCGAGAGGAAGCCGAATGTCATAGAATAGATTAGACGCACATCTGCATATATAGATGTGTATGATTGTTTCCATTGTTACATATATGTGATTCTTACCGTGTGACCTGTACTTAGCCCAGTGGGGCAAAAATGTGCAATAAAGGTCTTCATTCATTCAATATTTCTCCAGAGATGCCGGTTCTGTTGCAGTCTGATTTTCTAACATAAAAGTGGTGAAGTTTTCTGTAGGTCTTCGCAAGTTCAATGTCAGTGGCCTTCAATATTTAGTGAAAACACACACTCATCATTACCCTTTTTACACCACGTTATAAAGTTGCATGATTTCTAGACAGCTGCAAGCCATTTCATGGTCACTGATTTGTTGTATTACTTAGACTCTGTCGCCTGTTTCAGTCATTGCCAAACATTCATTGGCTAGTGCTCACTATAGCACAAGCTACGAATAAAGGCTAAGTAACCATATCTACATTGAATGTGTTAGGTGATGTAACGTACCAGTGGATTGAATTCATGGGAGTGTGGGTACTGGGAGTCCCAGCAGTCTTCCCGGACTGCGTCTTGGCCTGTGTTCCGCGGTAGTCCAGTGGGCTACCGGTGTAACAGCCTGGGCCGGATTGTTTAGAACAGCAACGTCCATTACAAGATGGCGACTAAGCTCGTTTGAAAACTGCCTAGATTTTTAAGCATAGAACTTGCGCAACAATTGTAACAGTTACAATGTATGGCAATGTGAACAACTATATACTAATACAAATAACTAACAACTAATATAATATGATATAACAGTATAAAAAATCTAGCGAGTATCATATAGCATTATCTCGTTTTTGCAATGAATTGCAAATAAATTGGCCTACGTTGGCAGATATATGAACATGACATGATAATATCAAATAGAATACCTCTGACCTAGCATGTGGCAGTACAATTTCGGACTTACATACAATATTTTGAAATAATGCATGCATGAAGAACAAATTTGGATTCGGACAAACTACAGACACACGCAATTACAAAAAAAAAACTAAAAGGAAGGTAACAACTGGATATCTCACACTGTCACAGTCAACGAGGCATTGCTAAGACTTCTCTTTCAGCCCAGTACAATACAACATTCTTCAAATGGTCTCACATTTACTTAGCTATATGTACTGTACTTACAGTATAATGAACGCACCAGAGGCATACATGGTAAACTTAGTATCTTAATGGAACAACTCCTCGTATGTTAGGTGCCATAGATGACTTGTAAACCTACATTGTTATTCTTTGCCAATTACTTGTTTACAAACTGATGAAAATGAAACACAGCAGCTATCGTCTCACGTACCGCCAGTGGTGGTGGTGGTGGGAGCCTGGCTGGTGGTGGTGGTGAGAGCCTGGCTGGTGGTGGTGGTGGGAGCATGGGTGGTGGTGGTGGTGGGAGCCTGGCTGGTGGTGGTGGTGGGAGCCTGGCTGGTGGTGGTGGTGGGAGCATGGGTGGTGGTGGTGGTGGGAGCATGGGTGGTGGTGGTGGTGGGGTCACCGACTGGAAGAAAGAAAATATAATTCAATGGTGTGCCCGCGCCCAACGCCACAGTTGCCATGATATACTAGTAATTGGCTGAAACTGAAAAAGTTTGAGCTGTAAACCTTCATACGTTTCATGTTACAACTACGTATACGCTTATGTGATGGTGGTAGTACCAGGCAACTTCCAAGAACAACCCTCCAACAAGGTCGACAGCATTGAATTCTAAAATACAGTCAAACCATTCCGGGCAACCACCTCCAGTGACACGTCACATGTACAGCCCTCGTTTTCACACAATTAACCCCTGTCCTGAGCAGCCACTAATGTCTCCCCAGACCCTTTTCCTCAGTCCTTTGAGTTATGGCCAAATCCAAGTTTGTTTGACTGTAAGTAAAAGTTTTTTTTAATAACGAAGTAGAGCTAAACTTACCACATCCGGACCTTAGGTCGCAGTACTCCCACCTGGTAGCAGAGTCAGTTGTGTAACACCACACTCCTCCTGAGCCCTTATCAGGATTACGGCAGTAGTTCTCCTCCACATCGTAGAACTAAGAAACGAACGATGACTAACAATCATAAGAATCTTATTACATTACCCTGAGTATCGTCCGTTAGAATTTCCATAACCTGTAGATGTAGGAGAGGGCCACGTACTCCTTTCCTCATCGATGACATAACGTTCTGACATGAATGTGGTGAATCTTTCTGTAGGTATCCGCAAGTTCAATATTAGCGGCCTCCAGTCCTTAGTGAAAACAGGCACCTATCGCTGTCTTAAAACGTTTCATGATTTATTGTTATTGTTATTGTTATTGGGTGGGCTGACTACTCACTCTTTGCAGCCAGGGGCTGAATTGTGAGGAGCTTACAATAGGCGGGGCTAAATCGCAAGGGTCTGGAGCGAGCTGCCATTCGGCGCCACTCAGGTGACCTCAATACGATTGTCGCAAGTGTCTGGAGCGAGCTGCCATTCGGCGCCACTCAGGTGACCTCAATACGACAGTAATTGCCTGGGGTATGGCTCTCCCCAGACACGGGCCGGGATCTCCATTTAACGTCCTATCCGAGGGACGGCCTTAGCCGAAGCTATGTACTCAATTTTACCCGAGTAAAGTGAGGAAAGTCGTGTAAAGTGCCTTTCCCAAGGGCACAAGATCGGTAACACGGCAGCCTGATTTGAACCCGCGACCTCTCGGTTCTTGACAGCTGTGAGCCATTTCATGACCACTGATTTTGTCGTCTGTTTTAGCCATTGTCAAACCTTCATTGACTATTGGTCACTAAAGCACACGATACGGACAAAAGCAATCACTGTCTACGTAACCATATCAATATTCAGAGTGTAAGTGCACATAACGTACCAGTGGTGTGTATCTGATGTGGAAGTGTGGGTACATGGAGCCCCAGCGTTGACACGTCTTTCCGGACTGCGTCTTGGCCAGCGTTCCGCGGTAGTCCACAGAGTTACCGGTGTAGCAGTCTGGAGATGGAACAGTAAAAAAAAAAGAAGAAGAAAGAAATCGAAAGATCTCGTGACCCAATGAAATATGTAGAGATTGATTTTGGAAGAAATTTGGACCCAGGAAAAAACTCAGCTTGGGAGCAAATTTGAATCTGGGCCAACTTACTAACTGAACGCTGACAAGTTACATACATTAGAAGTTAAAATATGTTAAGTTTCATAGCAGAAGAGATATGATGAAAATGATAACTACATGGCGCACATACTAAAAAAACTTTAAAATGTATATATTTAAGATATTTGTACACTTCAAATAGCTACAGTACTACAGTCGACTCTTTTAACTATGTAACCTGTCAACTGCTATTAAAAACTTAAGTCATGATCACTGACCTGTTTGTCCATGGACGGCTAGGACACACGCTGCTAGACACAACAGCCACATGGTAACGCTCTGTTATTCCACAACAGGTGATGGATACAAGTGAGAAATAGCACTGTGAGCGTTTGATACTTTGTACTATATGGTCATGCCCATAAATAACACTTTTTATTTGAAGTGATGATTTCACATTATGTGGAAATAAGATGGTTGACAAAGTAGTCCGTTCTATACAGACTTAAGCACGTGAAAACGTGTAATACATACTGTACACAGAACTATCTGCTAAAGTACAGATGACACAAGAAAAGTGCCACCAGACCATGTCTTTTGGGGGGTACCGTCCAGTACGTTCAGTATAGGAACTGGTAAATACCTCTATATACCTGTACTATGTCTATGGTATATCATGTAGATACACTGTCGGATAATTATTGATAGTGGATAGATGGATACCAAATCAATGCAGAGTTTCGTCCGAATTTTCTTACCATGAAGAAAAGGGTCAGGAAAACTGGAATGCATACCGAGAATGCCCTGATAGGATCACTGGTATAAAATGTTTGTCAAAATAATATTTTTACAACCATCTTATTTTCATTTGAAGAATAGAACTTAATGATATGAATTCCTCCTCAAAATGAAATTAACAATGTTGTGTTTTAGATATTTGATAAAGCATGCAAGCTCAAGTTCAACTCCCTTTTCTATTGGATACTAACTCGAACAAATCAAAACCGTTTGACTGCAACAATAAGACTGTATTTTGCAACAATATTCAGAAGCGTGTGGTGCAGAACAAGAAGTGGTTATACTAGTTTGGTGATAATAGTCAATAGTGGGCTTCAATCATCAGACTCTAAAGGGATCAGAAAGAACAAGTAGTTACATTGACTTCAAGGCGACGAAGGTGATCCTGCCCTCAGAAAGTAGATAAGCAAATGAAGCTGTGCCCTCCGGCCTATCACGTGATAAACCTGACCAACCACGTAGCCTGAACCATATACCCTGTCGTGGGAATACCGAGATGGCTGTTTGGACAGTTCTATCCTTCGAAGCGATCAACAAGTGCCGAACAGTACACGTGTTATTGCCTCACGTTTTCAGTCTAGATGATGGGAATGCATAGTTATGAAATGAAACTAATCCGGTTTCATAACCATTCAACAGCAACTAAATATACAGGTTTCACGGGGTCCCGGGCCTCTACATGTGGCTTAATTTCAAAATGGCCAGAAGATAACTTCGGAAATAAAGACTGATCAGGTCTTGGGGAATCGATGAAGATGTTTCAAACGTGGAAGCACCATATCTACCATCATTGTTAACAGTGACAAAACCCATATCATTCTGAACAGGTCCAGAAAAGCAGCAACCAGGATCATAGCTTCAATGGTGACCCCTGGCCTTTACATGCCCTACTTAAAGCAGACTGAAGTAAAAACAAGAAGGCTAGAAAAACTATGAAATGGGAGTTGACCACTTCCTGACGAAGTCAGTAACCAACCTTCAGAATTTGTACGTAATGCGCCAGCTTCATCTTTTCGACCATTGATAGTTGTGCCAATAAACCTCACACTCTAACTAATTTAGAGACAGAAGAGCAGCAACTAGCTACACAGATTTCATGTATCCCGGGTCGTCTCGTTTCCCACTGTCGTCTAAACAGACCGACACGTTATACCCGCTCTTCAAGTATGCAGCCTTATGGTAAGATGAATACAAGTAGCCGGGTAAACAAGCTTTCTTTCCACATTGCTCTTACCAACAGCTGCCAAATACTAGTAGTAATTGTGCAGTTGACTAACTTTTAACATTAACATAATCTCTGCTTGGCTATGTGTACCTTTGAATACCTTACAACCGTCACAATGTTGAGTTGTTCTCCCAACTTCCAGAACAAACACACGTACGCGTCCGTTTTTCGACATTAACCGCTATATCAACCATAACAACAATCCAACTAAACAGAACAGTATCTAAAACATCGGACGACACATTTAAGCAACGCGGTACATACCGAGGAGGGATGTCTTTGTTGGTGACCAAATAAAGATGTGCGTCCAGAAACACGTTTTGTTTGGAGAAAATCGAGAAACGAATGATGAAGAAAATGACGCGATTGGGGTCCTTTTGCCTATCACATGATAAATTTCGCCAATCACGTAGCCTGAACCTTATACCTTCCCGTGGGAATACTAAGATGGCTGTTTGGACAGTTCTGTCCTTCGTATAGCGAACAACAAGTGGCGGACTATTGTCTCACGTTTTTAGTCGAGGTGGTGTGAATGGTTATAGCACGCCCCCCCCCCCCCCTCCAAAAAAGCAGCAACTAAATATACAGATTTCAAGGGGACCCCGGGCCTCTATGTGTGGCTTAACGTCAATATTTAATGGCCAGAAGATATTGAATAAAGATGACCAGGCCCGATAAGACTACACCTACACCACTGTTACCTCCCTTTGCTTTTATTCATTGTGTGATTTTTAGTGGGTCTTGATGTTCTTATAATATTGTGATGTCTTTGATGTTGTTAGATAAAAAGAAAGCTGGAAAACGTATGCAATGAGGGCTGACCACAGCTTGACGAGATTAGTAACGAGCATTTCAAACGTGGAGGAACTATATGATGCCGACACCATTTTTTGATTACAACTATTAACTGTGGATCTAATAAAATCACCATTTTACAGCAAATGCCTGTCGATGACCACTCTGCACATTACACAAAGTTTAAGATATACTTCCTGTTCACCTACGAGAAGACAGTTCGAAACGTTTTGCTACCTCTTCAACTATCCTCAATCTTTCCACAACTACAACGTTTTTCGACATTGCCCCCCGCCCCACGCCACCATGAAAAAATAGGTACTTGTTGTCACATCTTCCAGAACAAAGACACACGTTCGTCTCTCAACATCACACTTTATATCAACTGTACCTGTATCTAACCGCACAAAACATGAGGCAACAATTTTAAGCAACCGGTACATACCAAGGAGGATGTCTCTATCGATGACCTAGATGAGAGGATGGGTCTAGAAACACGTCTTGTCTTGAGAAAGTCGGGAAACAAATGATGGAGAAAAGGAAACTATTTGTCATGCGATGCTATTGGTTGAGAGATATGGGTGACGTCATCACACCCTCTCTATAAAGCACAGCGGAGGAATAGATCACTGCAGTCTACAGGTTCTCCGTACGCCTTTGGAGCCTAAGCGACCCACCCGCCCACCCTGACAGATGGCCATTTTGGTGGGGTACAAGCGCCCGTTCATGGGCGGGCGCCATAGCCGG
>NC_049981.1:28639534-28641861 GCF_000003815.2 Branchiostoma floridae
GTGCATTTGGACCGATGTCGCTAACCGGGAATCTTGCTTGGTCTCACACAGGAATGCAGCTTCACCCCGCGACCCGAGGTCGAACCGGGAATCTTACTTGGTCTCACACAGGAATGCAGCTTCACCCCGCGACCCGAGGTCGAACCGGGAATCTTACTTGGTCTCACACAGGAATGCAGCTTCACCCCGCGACCCGAGGTCGAACCGGGAATCTTGCTTGGTCTCACACAGGAATGCGGCTTCACCCCGCGACCCGAGGTCGAACCGGGAATCTTGCTTGGTCTCACACAGGAATGCAGCTTCACCCCGCGACCCGAAGTCGGACCGGGAATGGAACCTGGTGTTAAACAACAGTGCACACACACCGGATACCTCCGCTCCGCCAACCTGGAGACAACAAACAAGTTACAAAACATATCTTAAAAATACGTCCAATCTCACTCCAGACACACACCCAGCTCCATACCCCTAGCCTGAAAAGCTGAGCCTGGTCCTGAAGCATGGTGCGCACTTACAGCTAAACTGGTTGTGTCTGGAACCACCAGGACCGACGCAGCGCGCGCCGGAGTCTGACTCTCTGTCGGGGAGGAGCTGCCATTTGGGGTGTGGTAGCGCCTGAGGGCCGGACATCCCTCCCACTCCGACTCGTGTTCGGGCAGGCTGCCGTACCGAGGACCGCTACTGACGCTGTCCAAGGGGCCCGGGCGTCCACCGAAGCCGGAGGTGATCTGCGTCTGACTCCTTACGTGGCGGGGGTACTGAAGCCCGGGGCCTGGCTGCGCCTGACGGCTCGTCTGTTGTACTGTCGTTGTCAGCGTGTAGTCCACTCCAGTCTAAAAAATTGAAACACATCGATAAACAGCTGACCGATTATCAATCATCCAACACACGGTTAAGGTAGACAGGACCCGGAGTGTTATTCACAAACCACGCTCGACCACACCGCCTGGACCTCAAAGGTGGGCGAATTCCACGATAACATGAGAGAATTAGAAACAGGCGCCAGCCACACAAACTCACCTTTCGCTTCCAACCACACAACGAACGAGAATTACTGAAGACGACATATAGGGTACACGCCTAGAAAAACAAAAACAAAAGATACCACTACAAACCGTCGCCATGGGTGGCCAACCGCGCCACCGTGACCACGTCGACTGTGACTCACGTGCGAGGGATGCTTCTTGTAGCGGCTCGGAGACTGTCACTGTCGAGAACACCTCAATTAAACAGCAACAACAGGAGTAGCAGAGTGTCTCTACACACCACGTGCAACACGGCGGATCCTGGTCTATGGCAAAGCTAAAAACTAAAATGCAGAGCTTCAAATGAGAGGCACCCGGACACAGAACAAACCGGAGTAATACACGCAAACTGATTCCTAGGCATCAAGGAGCTTTCATCAACCCCTTTTGGAGCCCACGTCGGGGCAAGTTGGCGCCAAATCCCACGCCGCGACCAGGTGCCACATACCTGCAAACAATGAAATCACAGGGGACAAAACAGGGATGGGAAAACAGATTTAATTCATCTCAAACAGGTGGTAATACTTCCTCTGCTAGGATGAAGAACCGCAAAACTAGCCCTGTAAAACCAGCCGCTGTAAAGGGCTATCAGGCTGAAACACTTGGTGAAAGGAGTCAATTCCTAACCGGGAGAAAACAAAACAAAACAGAAACTGTCAGTTCCCCAAGCACATCATAGAGCTATGAACACCAACACGGCACAAATATTTCTCCCGACATGAAAGCAACTCGAAACAAACCACACAACAGTACTACGGGGAGGCATTGATGTGTCTGAAACCACGTGCGACACGGTCGAAACTGATCGACTCCACGTCGTCCGCTGCTAATCACACTGACCTAGCTGCGGAAAGTAATTAGGTTCTCGTCAGGTTGTCATACACATTTGTTCCATCATCCTGGAAGTCGCCCCTGGAATACCCCAACGACAGCTAATTCTGGAAAGGAAATGTGACAGAATAGCCTCACACCGCACAAAGGAGACTCGCGTGACACGTAAGTGTTTCACTGGCTCACACCTGAAAAAATGCATGTGCTCGTGCTCCGCCTCGCTGCCGGTGGTGCATACCTGCGAACAATGGGACGAAGTGGGGTCATACAGGGAAGGGAAAATAGGCACAACTTGTCTACAACGCTGAGTTTTCTTCTTCAAGAAGGACAAAAATGGAACTGGCTCTGTCACGTCTGCTGTACACATACAAGGCTGTCAGACTGAGCACGTCAGGAAAGTTCTAAACTGTTAATCGGGAGAAAGAAACGTCAATTCCACCCACTAACAAATGCACCACCACAGTAATAATG
>NC_049981.1:28642076-28759299 GCF_000003815.2 Branchiostoma floridae
AGGGCGCCGATAACTGGGGGACCCCTTTCGCTATCCATCTCTGGCAGATTCAAGCCTACGAAAATTAAAGAGATAACCAAACAGCGACACATTAGTACTTTAACCTTGATGCGCCATGCTCGTAACTGCACGAGGCAACACATTCTCACACGCCAGAATCACACAGCCTGACCTCAAAGGTGAGCGAATTTCACGATAACATGAGAGAGAGGCTTCAAACACCCAACACAGGCACATACATCAACCAGCAATAAAGCAGCCCCAATACAAAACACAATTACACACACGCAACAGCAAGGAATTCCGTCACCTTCATCCGCATACCTGAGAACAAAGCACTAACTACACAGCTAGCTGCCGTGCACGTGTAGGGACTAATCCGTTCAGGCTCTAACGACGTCCCTCCCTGGACCTGCAAAGTCTATCGACTAAACGAACAAAGAAACACATAGCAAAATGCCAACTCAACGAGAAAATAAAATGCGGGTACATGCAACGCACAAACACTCCCTTCTCCTAAGTCGAAACAAAGGGGAAAGAAAAGAGGAAACGAGGCAGCCTGTCTGGCGTTTTGATGACTCCACATTCCCACGTGCGTGACCAGGTGTCAAAGATTAACTCACCTCACGGAGACAAAGCAAAAGTTAACACAGGATTAAACCTCTCACATATAGCTTGGCCGTCTCCTTTCCTTCACCGAACCTGGAAAATAACGTAGCGAGTGAAAAGGGAAGAAGTACAGAACAAAAGTCCAACCTCTTGGTCGCTCCTTCGACGCACATGAAGAACGGACAGCTAATCTGTCAGGCAAGAACATGCCACAAACGTATAACACGACGGCGCTACACGCCCACCACAACATTCTACATAATCTCATACCACCAGAACCGCGCACGGGCGAACTACCAAACCTTAAAACGGGATGGACGACTTCTTCGCCATTGTCACAGTTCACAAGATGGCCTTTTGGTGGGGAGGAAGCGACAGCCTGGTTCTGTCGCTTAGGCTCCAACGGCAGGCGGAGAACCTGTAGACTGCAGTGATCTATTCCTCCGCTGTGCTTTATAGAGAGGGTGTGATGACGTCACCCATATCTCTCAACCAATAGCATCGCATGACAAATATTAAGCTATCTGTGTTCTTCTGTCTATCACGTGATAAGTCTGACCAACCACGTAGCCTGAACCCTACTATAGTCTGAACGTAGCCTGAACCCATCCACTCCCGTGGGAATACAAACCTGGCTGTTTGGATAGTTCTGTCTCTGTGCAGAATAAAGAGAAACCTGGGTTCTTGCTCGGATTGAGCTTGGACTGTCCCTTTATTAAATGTTTGTAACCAATTAAAGATGTGGGGTATACGGCCATCTGGACCAGTGCAAGACATTTTACTCTAAGTACCACATAGCAACATTTTGATGTGATCCCGACAATTGGAAGCATTGGCCATGGGCTAGTTAAGTAGACCCAACAATAACACCAGTGATACAGATTAGTTACGTAGACTCAGTAATAACACCAGTGATGCGGGTTAGATATATATATCAACATTATGTACAGACATCATTTCATGATATAAAAGCCTCAGGAGGGAGAGCACTGGTCTTGACTCTCAAAACAACAGACCCACAGATCCACCTCTCTTGGTTTTGCTTCTTCTAGTTCGAGACAATCCCTTTAAACGGGCCATAAGTGTAATCGATACACATGTGTAAACAGTGATGCTTAGATTATGCGTCGGCAAAACAAGAACACCAGGCTCATAACAAATTCATAAATCACATACAAAACCACCATCTCACCATGAAATAGCTGCAGATTACTCATTTATTCTTGAGGTTGTCGTAAGACAAGACGGTAGCAACACGCTTTTAGCACATCAAAGTTAACGTTAAAGTCATTCCCGCGTCATATGGTGCACACAGCGGCGCTTCCGTTTCAGTAGCCGTCGTACACAACTTTATGCAATCACTACAGCAAAGGGCTAGCCCACTGGTAGGTGTGTGTGTGTGTTTAACTTCCATTCTCTTTCCCAAATGCTAAGTGCTAAGCAGAGAAAGCAGCATGTGGCATTTTAAAGTCCACACACGAAACCACACACAAAATCACCACCAACCAAACAATAGACTTGATATTCATCGTTGTGACTGTCGTCCCTTTATTTCCAAGAAGTACGCAACAACACGCTCATAACATTCCACGTTAAGATTAACACACCAAAATGGCGATGCCCCTTCCCATTATACAGCACTCCCTTTGAAAACAAAATAGCGGCGTTCATTGACGAGAGCGAAAACAATACACGTTTTGCTATCACAAACCTGTGATTAGCTCACCCTTGGTAAACATTTTATCGATTTTTAAACTGCCTTAGATTGTGTAGCCAGACAGATGTTACAATAAACAGTAAGGACAACTTTTACGCTGATTCATAGAATATTATCAAATTAAAATTGCTAAGAATAGGAGATGTTTATGTCTAAACATGCCACATCTGTTACTGCGAGTAGCGTAGGCCTCCCTAACGTGGTACCTAAGAGTACTGCTGCAGTTTGTCCTGGATCCACTGGACGTAATTCTTGACGTTTGTGTAGACGCCGGGCCGGTTGGGCTGAGCGCAGCCGTAACCCCAGCTGACAATGCCGGCCTGGTACCACTTCCCTCCGCTAGAGCACACGAGTGGGCCACCAGAGTCACCCTGAAAGAGATAGGAATGGTTCTTATAATACTCCACTTCTAATTTCACGGCACAGAAAATCCAAATCATGATTAGCTTGAGCAAGGAGCTTTTATCCTTGGTTAAAATATGAGCGATTCAAGACCGATTTTACAGTTGCAGCATCTGTGAACAGAGTCAACAGAGTCAACAGATCCAATAATTGCATGCTCTAGAACTTTAGACCCGGACAATCCTCTGACACCAATTTTGGACCCGGGCCAAACCAACCCTTTGCAGTTACACCGTTTTTCGCCTCACATCCTGTCATCCAGTAACCTGAGTATCATCCTCCGTAGTAACCGCTGGCTCACGACTTTCGCTTGCTAAGCCAGCGGTTACTACGGAGGATGATACTCAGGCTAGTCATCCAGGACATGGGCCAGTTGGAACAAAGAAGTAGGAAAGTTGGAGCACACACCAAGACAAGCAAACAAAACTAAAATTGCAAAGTCACCTGGCAAGAGTCTATCTCCCCCATGGCGTGGCCTGCGCAGATCATGTTGCTGGTGACGGCGCCGCCGTACCAGGAAGCCAGGTTACAGGTGGACCTGGCGATGATGGGCACGTTTGCCTGCTGCAGCGTGGTCGCCAACGAACCGCCTGGATATATATATATATATATATATATATATGGTAAAATTCTGCAATCTGCAAACCCATGTACACCTTTGATTTTATACTTTCTTAATGCGAATTTCCTTGTATTCCTTCTTGCCGGCTATGAGACGGGAGAAGCGGTTGCATGGATGCATGGATGGATGGATGGATCGGTCACTTTAACCAAATAGCCCTTCTATACGTACTGTTCCGTAATCGAGCCAGCGTGGCCGAGCGGTCTACAGCACGGTACCTATCTTCCGCAGATCGTAGGTTCGAACCCCACTTGCTAGTTTTTTTTTCTTTGTTAGACAAATCTCATGTAGTATTTTTTTGATAGAAGAAAGACCAATTCAGTAATTCGATGTTTAAAAACTCTTTTTTTGTGTGATTTTGTTTAACATCCAGGCTTTTTCCAAAATACGCACCGGCCAGCTTTTTTCAGAAGTTTTCTTGTTTACTTTGCGGCTCTAATGCTTGAAGTGGAAAAATGCAGTATTCGAGTATTTGAAAACATAACGAATATCAAAGATGCCGGCATCCGCGACATCTGTTCACAAACACAAGTTACTAACACAATCTATTAGCTGAACTGGCCCCTCTGGCAAACTATTATCACCCCATTCCTTACAATTTTCAGATACCACAAGGGATTAGTAGGGAATAAACCTCTACTTAACAATCACACTTAACAATAATACGAGATGACTAATCATACTAAGTTGCGGCAGTTTCACATACTTCCGGTTGTACCCCATCCCGTGACGTAACATTCGGTGCCTGTGGAGAAGGTGAAGTCTGGCACGCAGACGGTGTCGATGTAGGAGCTGGGGGTTACGGACCCGCTCAGCTTCATCAGGGCGATGTCATTGTCCAGAGAGGCCATGTTGTAATTCTCGTGCATGATGATTCTACAGATAAACAGACATACAGACCATGAGTCTGTGCTATCACGAGCAATAAGGGGGTTCATGGTTACAATTGCACAAGCGCTGCGAAATGCAGTTCAGAGTAACATGTCAAAGGTCAAAGCCCCTAACATGTACCATGTAGCATGTACAATTGTTGGGCAACAAAGTTATATATGTATACACAAAACATGTCTTTACCATGCATTGTACATGTCCAGACGTGTTTTGTGTATGTCTGAGCGACCTTCGACCTTCGACCATCTACAATGCATTTCACCACGCATGCGCAGTTGGAACACTGAACTTGATTATTCCTTCCCAATGCCCCATCCCTCCTAAAAGATGTGAGCTGTAAAAAGGTAAAGAATGACAAGATAAAGGAGAGAGCAAGTGAAAGAAAAATCGAAGGCCACAAAACTTACCGAGACACAGAAAAGTCCTGCTGTGTACTGTCCGTGGATTCCCTGGTGTGGCTCCCCACACGCACCGTCCACCTTGAAGGGTTGTTGTATCTGAAAAGACGAGTGTAGCACTATATAAATTTAGTTAAAGGTCATAGGCAAAGCAAGAACTTTAAACCTTTTACACATGTACTATAGTCTCGTTAACGTTGTAATGAAAAGTTTATCTAATCTGCTCAGCAATCATACTCAAAACGCAAGTCCTGTGAGAAAAATGTCGTTAGAGGCACAAAGTTTTCTTGGTGGTTAAATTATTGACCTGGACTAATCTCTGTTGAAACAGGTGAAATCCCACGGCCAGAGTACAATACTATCCCCATTTCTCGAGGTCACCCTTTTCCTTCCCATTCCTGTTTTTGGCTTCGCCTCAGGGGACGAGCAGTTAGCATAGTACTGTGATACAACTTGATAGCATTCTAAAAATTCCAGAAATGCATTCCTCTGTACATGTTACTTACGACGTTTCCACGCAGTGTGATGCTGTCAGAACCCAGTTCGGAGCAATCAGAGACCCTCCACACACGTGACCCCCGTTATAACTGTCTTTCAGGGACACCTAGGAACATAATAAATGTCAACAAAAACTCACCTATCTTGTACTAAAAGTGAGTTCCTTGCGTTTAGATAAATCATTGTATCACTGCCAGTCAATCAGTTTTTTTTCATGCAATGCATAGAGTGTAAAAAAACTTATGCAGATGGAGGAGAGTGAAAAAAATTATACATATCAGAACCGAGACGGAGGACGCCACAGGCTGACTTGCACATTTGCTCCACTGCTTGGGTCTCGGGTCCATCACGAAGTTACGTACAAATGTAGTGAATCATTCTATACGATTAAATGGCTAAATCTGCATGAGCAAAACGTCTATTAAATGCAATGCAGGTTCTAGTACCTTACCTGCCATGGCCAGCTGCCCTGGCGAGCGGCAGTGCCTCCTATGATCCTCGTCAAATACGGTGCAAAATCTGGCGTACCGCAAGAAGCGCTGTTGATTTCCGCTGTAGTGTCTGGCGTGGTCACAGACCCAGATGTGGCCGTCCTGAAGGAACACAGAATTTGGGAACTTTTGATAGAGTCGTATTACAGAATTCCTTTATGCATACAAAGGGTGACTTTGAACAAACGATTTACGATGAAACAAGAATAGGATGAAGTTCACCAGTAAGTGGCAGAGAATCCCGTTCGGCGTGTGGCTCCGTCGGAAACGAAGCGCACTAGGATGGAGTTGGAGGCGCTGAGGTATGCAGGCGGCTTGTCATGGCCACACCAGCGGCCTGAGGGGAGGAGAAGGCCACAATGATTCTTCTCATTTTCATATATCTGTCTGATTTTACGGTATCAAAATCATTGATATATTTCATACAGTACTCGCGGTATATTCTCTAAAATCTAATAATTCAATAAAAATCATCCAGTTTCAATGAGTAAGAGAGAGGCACTGCCTTGCTTGCTCACTCACTCGCTGCCTTAAAGGCTAGCCAACTGACTGACTGACTGACTAACTGACTCACTCAATCAATCATTAACTCATCTGCATAGTCACACACCTTTCCATTCATTTATCGACAGCTCTTTGACCAATGTGTGACTCAAAAACGACTAAATGACACGCCGGGCATGGCCACATGAAAGGAACTCACCCACATCGTAATTGGAGGCGAAAAGGTCATATATCTCCACATAGTCCGTACAGGCGCCGCTCCAGGACGCATCCTGAAGTTCGAACGAGTTGAAGGTCAGCATGACCTTGTGTCCGGATGCCACCCGGATATCATACTGACAGTTCTGGTTGTTGGGGTACCGGGAAGGGTAGTTGGGAGAGGAGAAGGTGGCAGAGGAGGCCGTCAGGGCACCACCACAGGACTGCGCTCCAACTACATTAACATCAAGTTAGATATGTCAAATCTTCTTAGAGAGGTAACTTATGTGTGATGTTTTATCAAACCTATGGTGGAGATTGAAATGGCATGATTCATTTTATTCATATCACAGAAGGAGTGTTTTATC
Source organism: Branchiostoma floridae (assembly GCF_000003815.2). NCBI lineage: Eukaryota > Metazoa > Chordata > Leptocardii > Amphioxiformes > Branchiostomatidae > Branchiostoma > Branchiostoma floridae. The sequence goes on from NC_049981.1 coordinate 28,648,775, forward strand.
TTCATAAGTCGATGAAGGTTAGACATCCAGGTAAAAAGATATGCCATCACTGACGAAAGACAACGGACGATCTTTTCCAAAATCATATCCAGTTGCTTGAGTAATTGCTATCAGTTGTGTTTTGTCTTCATACTCATGAAATACATGGTTGATGAAAATAGTTTGTTTTTTTTCAAATGGACGATACAAGATGATCATCAATTGCCCCGTCGAAAGTACGAACGTAGAATTGTAACAATTTTGAGAAAGGTGGCTAACGGTTTTAACTTCATCAGCATTTCTAAATAATCTAAGTTAATACAAAATGACTGGAACGCTCACCTGGTGAAGAAATCAGACCCAGAAGAGAGAGTGCCACTATTAACCACATGGTGTTCGTCTTCTGGTAGGTGCCTGCAAAGATCACTGTCAATGAGGGGCTGTTTTTGTCCAGATGTCTCTATCTACTAGTAGATTGAGATAGATGCTCACTAAAATGTAGCTGTGCGTCCCGAAGTGCTTATATTTACCCATGAGGTTGCGATAAATGATAAACTTTGCTTGTATACTTAATCTGTTTAACCGTCACAGCGGTGTGTACCTGGGAGGAAAATCCCAAGATAGTGGTACCTTTAATTATTATGATACTGATAACTTTTTAATATCAGAGCGCCTGTTATACGCAGGGTGACAACACAGGTGTGAAACGAGCATAGCAGTTCCCACCAATTGAAGACTAATATGTATACTTAGTGATATAGACATGAGCTGACCTTCGTATGTGATGAATTGTGTTTGTAAATGATACAACTGTGTGTTGTTAGGATATCAGAGTGCCATTTACCGGCGGAAATTTCAATAGCTGATGATAATTTTAATCTACGCAATACGTCGTGAGAAATGTTCAGCGAAAACCCTGCCCAAAAATGTATGATCGCAATAGACGCCAGGATAGAAGATATACGTGATAGCCGTATATGCAAAGGATCATAGCAGTTGTTGCATGTTGGAGGACTTTCCGTCCTTCTAGCAAAAAGAGAGAGTCTTATCCAAGATGTTCGCGATTGTGGCATTTCTTGCGCTGATCGTTTCAGCAAACGGTAGGTGGTATGACCCGTAAGATTGCATAGCAATTTATTTCGCACTACTTGCATCTTGTTGAAAATATTGATGTATGACTAGTGGTCAAATGTTCCAACTTTCTTCTCGTTGATTTGAACAAGTATGATTCAGGAACCTAGCAACCTTCGTGTGTTGTGTGCATTAACTTTTCTTACCAAGTTCTTAGTCCTTCAATTTTGGTATCACTCAAAATTATTCATTTGGGGTGATAAGTAATGAACTGATATCAATCAATCACAGTCTTGATATTATGTAATTTCTCTATCTTAATTGTCATAAGTCAGAACCTTAAATGAGCTTAGTGATGACGCTTTCGTGATCTTCCGTACGGTTAACTACAAAGTACAAAATATGAATCGAAGAATACAAAATAGATCTTTAAATTTCATATGTAAAAACTCTTTGTCATTCCGTAACTGGGATTGTATCCTTTTCCATCTTTTTCTTTTACAGGACAGAATTGTGGCGAGCCCCTTAGTGCGGCTTCGGGAAGCTTCGCGAGCCCGAACTACCCTGACCGTAATTACCCCCACAACTCCAACTGCCAATGGGACATCGTGGTCGCGTCCGGGGCGAAAGTCTTACTGCAGTTTGACGACTTCGCGTTAGAGGGTCCGTCAGCTTTCCAGGGCGGAGCGTGTGTAGATTACGTCGAAATCTATGACCTGTTCGCCCCCAACTTCTTTGTTGGTATGTTGTCTACAAGTATACTCGCTGACTCATTTAAACTAACATTCAGCCGAGAACATTATTGGTGATAATATGATATTTAATTTTAAGAGAATAGATCTTGTAAAACTGGATCATCTCTGGTATTGTATTTAAAATTGTTATCCAATTGTGAAAAATAAAACAAACATTATAGTTCGCAGAAACGCATAGCTGTAAATTATCACATCATTTTATGTATCAATGTTGTATAATTGATAGGAAATGAATGTTTGTTAACGGTTATGACATTGTAAAAATAGGGTTGGCAGGCAGGGATCGATTCTCTTTTCTTTTGATGTTTCAACGAATACAGATTAACAATGTTTGACTGAAGCACGCGATGTAGGAAAATACAGGTTTTGCTAGGGTCGCGTAGCAGACTTGATTTTTTATATCACATTTATTTAGCCCTTAATAGTATTTTAGGACAGAAAACGTGATAGTTGGAAAAGTTGTGATTGTGTCTACTAGTGACAGAAAATGTGATAGCTCCCTCTATCACATTGATTCACTAGTAAGAGGATAATTCTGGTCTAAATGTACTGGTATATATAATTTCACTAGTACATTTAGACCAGAATTATCCTCAATATATCATTGTGACAATCTTTATCATGCGTAAAAGTAGTTTTTAACGAAAAAAAAACTTTTTTTAACTAAAATGATTTGATAAATACATAGTACTCGCGTAGCATCATACTTCTACTTCAAGAACTGCCATACAATAACTGGGACGAACTAATCTCAGAGGCTGTGTTTGACTTCTCTTTTACTTCATTTTGTAGGGAAGTGGTGTGGGGATGACAAACCGCCCATCTACCTGTCCGCGTCCAACAGTCTGGTTGTCAGGTTCAAATCAGACTGGATCACAAAAGACCGCGGTTTTCAAGCGTCCTACAGGTAACAGTCTGTTACAGCAAATTTTACCTTACGATGCATGGAAACTATTTTCCCGGCACTTCTCCACCATTTTGCATGTATTGATATTACTATGATATGAGGGGCGTAGTAAAGCATGTGCACAAATACGACACATACAAAGAAGACAATTAAAGCAAGCTTATCAACCTTTATCAGCTTAACCATCCTTTAGTAACAGATTTGTATCGTCGCCCCCTCTCTTTCTCAGTCCCCCTCTCTCTCTCTCTCTCTGCATTTCTCTGCCAATACTCATCATTATGTCTTTACAATTAGTACATTCGGCACTACTACACCCACCGCCACTACCACCGTGGACTGCGGCACTCCGGCTATCAACCCTTCTCTAGCACGGGTGGTGGGGGGTACCACCGCTGTCGCCAACAGCTGGCCATGGATGGTAAAATATGCTATTATGAAGTTATTGTTTAGAACATCCGAGTTGCTAAGTTTAAGTATTTCTCAGTAACTGAGCGTATCTAACTTTTATATGATGGCACATATTGACACCGAATTAGGGTGTCATGTATTGTATTTTGCTGGCAATTGACAATGTAACCGTGCTTCTTACATCGTCGACAAATGGAAAGCATGGTGTCTAGTAGAGACAATTTTGATTCAAAGCAAACGGTGTGAATTGATAGACTGACTGTCACCTCTTTGCCTGCAAGGCATCTCTGGCGAAGTACGGTGCGCATGCGTGTGGCGGGTCCCTCATCGCTCCCGGCTGGATCCTGACGGCTGCGCACTGCTTCGACGGGTAGGCAGCGTCATCGTCGTTCTTTTTATCTTCATTTTATCACTGGTTTATGTCAGACAAACAGAGACAAAGATAGAGTAAGACAGTGATAGAGAGACTTAGAGATACACACAGAGCGATGCACAGAGAAAGACAGAAACAGAGAAACAGAGATAAAACTTCATCTGTAAACTCTTGAAGTGTAGGTATGGAAAGACTACTTAATATTAATTTGCTATATATACCTGCAATGGGACGTTTGTTTGCACGTACGTTTAAAGATCTCAGTACGGTGTTTTGCTCATTGACTCCCACCACTTATCCTGATGACTACAGGGCTTCCTACACGTCACAGTGGACGGTCCGGCTCGGCAGCCACAACAGGGAGTCTACGGACGCGCACCAGCAGAACATCGGCGTGCAGAGGGTACCGTACTTCTCTTTTGATAATTCTGGCTCATTCCCTGGCAATGTGAAGCAGGCCTAGGGTCATCACCCTGCCCATAGAGCTGCCTTTTAAGGACGCAAGTGAAGTGAGACAGTTCATTATGACATTCGATATGTGATTAAGTGAGATATGACCAGATACAATTTCATTAGACGTGCATAATATTCTACAACTAATTACTGGTAACGTTACACCTTACCATGATCATATATGTGCGGGAATGAAAAGAAAAGTCGGTCGGCAAAGGGCGTTTTTCTTTTTCTTTTCATTGAAACGTTTGTGAAACCCCACGACCTAGATTGTTGTTCACGAGGGCTACAACGGTGCGAGCAGCAGTGACAACGACATCGCGCTGCTGAAACTCAACCGTGACGCAACCATCAACAGTTACGTCAGCACTGCGTGCGTCGCACCAGGAGAGTTCCCCAGCCAGACAAGCTGCTACGTCACAGGATGGGGCGACACATTAGGTGACGTAATCGATTTGTGTGAATTGATTTTACGTGCCTTATCGATTCAAGACCCACATTTTTGCAGTTTTGCCAGGAAATCAAAGTCAATCAGTTTTCATAAACAAGAGACATACCTTTATCATATATATAACTTTGAAATTCGTAAAGCGATAACCCAGTTAAGAATCAGCAGTCATAAATTGAATATGGAAACAGGTAGATATCATAATGTAGCCCCTGACCAAAGGTTTTGCCCATTCTGTCCAAAGCAAATTGAAGATGAATTTCACTTTGTCATGATGTGCAGTAGGTACAATGTTTCACGTAATGAGTTATTCACATTCCTCGAATCAAGTACAACAGATTTTAAGAGACTCAATGGTACAGGCAGATTTGATTATATATTCAGATGTGACAACTCCCACAATGCTAAAATAGGTAAATATATAAAAGATTGCTTTGTCATAAGAAAAAATGCCGAAACTCATAATTAGCCCCACTCGATTGTAGTACAATGTTTTAGGCTAGCTCTCATTGTTTTAGAAATAAGGATGTCAAATTTCATTCTATATTCACAATCTGCATATGTACTATGTTTTATACTTGCTTTAGTAATTAGGATGATAAGTTTATTTCTTCTTTTTTCTGCCATACATTTTACCGTGTATGATCGTTGCGCAATGAAGTTCTGTCTGTCTATTCTATTACTGTCAAATCCATCATCCGATATTGTCTTATCGGTTTCGACTGTTTTCTGGAGTCTGTTTTTGTAAAGAATTTCTAATATGAATCTGAACATATCTTTAACACTATCATCATAAATATTCACAAATGGGTGACTTATGTCTGCTAAAATTTTGTGATGTTTTGTGTAATTCTTTGAACCCACTCCTACATACACGATATGTCGAATGGCTTTTCAGAAATGCTCAATGCTCATTTCCACGTGACACTTTCAACCCAGAGCCCCGTCCCGCCCTGTGGGCTTCTGCGATACTGAACTGTTGTAGTCTAGAAAGTTGAACTAATCACGCCTTGTGACATGTTGAATGTATCCTTGCTTCATAGGTGTGAACTTCCAGATTGTGATGGCTGACCAGCTACAACAGGGCGAGGTGGAGATTATCGACAGGAGCACGTGCAACTTGGGTAACTGGTACGGAGGAGCCGTGACGTCCAACATGCTGTGTGCGGGATGGACCATGGGGCAAACCGACGCCTGCCAGGTTAGTGGCACATGTCGTAACGTAGCGCTACCAAATGTCGTCCAATTTATTCAAAACACCAATTTTCCATAATCTTGAAGAAACGGTATGATCTGTAACAGTTTCTTCATCTATTTAACGAGTCTACATTCTGTACGGAGGCCTACGTTGACGAGACCCCAAAGAATGCCTCTCAATGAATTAGAACACGTCTCTTCCATCGACCCCATGACCTGAAGTCCTGAACTTCCGGTTATCTTCCGGCTAAAGTCCGGTTAACGACTTGTTCTACCACCTCTGACCAGTACTTCATGCCACTCCGACAGGTCTAATTTTTGCGGTCATCTTCCCACACATTCTGTCACTCTATTGAGAGTGCATTCTAATAACTACTGACACACACCAGCCCAAGCAAACACAAATACACACAATGAAAACACAACAGGCACACGGAGTCAGTAACAATGTCCGTACGCTGCCCTGCACAGAACGACTCGGGCGGCCCGCTGGTGTGTAAGAGCGGCAGGAAGTGGTACCAGGCCGGGATCGTCAGCTGGGGCCACGGCTGCGCTCAGCCCAACAAGCCCGGCGTCTACACTGACGTCAATAAGTACCAGAGTTGGATTCAAACCAAGATGGCACAATACCCTTAGGCACAAGCCTTCGCTCACGCCTCTAGATATAGAAGAGGAATGACCTTACTCCTTAGTCGATATGTAGTACGTATAGCTATCACTTTAAGTATCGTGAGCGGAGATGTGAATAAAGACAATCAAATCAAACAATTTGTTGGCGTTCTTTCTCCGTTGTTGTCAGTTGTCAGAAGAGTATTGTCTCAAATATATGTAGATGATATCCTGGTTTAAAAGTGTGCCAAAATAGTTTTTAAAAAAGACAAATGGGCTGATTTAGGATGAGAGATGTATGTATCCAGATTTCTGCCTACAATCATTACTATTTCATGAAGGCTACATAACGCCAAGGCACATTTGGATCAAATGAATCAGAAGTAAAATTTCACAAGTCAACTTGCCACTCCCTATAGCTACACCCCGCACGATAGTTATCACGTGAATGACTTTAGAAAATGCCATTGCTGTAATTATTCTGGCAGCAGATAAGATGTCGACCAGTGAAAGCAATTTTATCTTCGTAACAACGGTGGTTCATGTACATTAAGCAAACAAGTTTTATATAATATATAGCTTTCTCCTGTGTTACGTATATACACCAACTGCCACTCTCTCACGAGACGAGATACACCAGCACAGAATTACGTAAGATTGGACTCATATGATTGAATTGAAGTAATAAAAAAACTACCATGATAAGTCTTTTCACCCATCTGGTAAACACAAGCATATCATATGGGGACAGTTGGTAGCGTTTCAACTGAGAGGTACGGTTTCATCAGTCATTCGTTGTTGTAATCTAGATGTTTTGCTACTTTTTTTATAAACCTCTGGGCATTGGTACAAATTGAGTCTCTTGCTAGGAGAACCCTCTTCTGTTATGACCCTGGATACATTTTCTTTAGCCTTCAAGCACATTTTCGCGCCTTTGGTAGAGTCGAGGTTAGTGACAATTGCACACGTCATGCACAATCTGCATTTTACGTTGTGTCGTATCAAAAAGATAAATATTCAATGATTTTCAACTAAGGGTTTTACCTCATACTTTGCCAGGACAAAGCGGTGTGGATCCTTGAAATTTATAACATTAAGTTTGGCCCAATAACAATGTTGGACCTAAATAAGTCAGCGCTTTGTACATAGTTTATATAAAGTGTATTAATTTTTAGATATGCTATATTGGCAATGCGGGTATTTCTTATCTTCGTTATGTTGACACACTAAACACCTACCGTCCGACACAGGCGGGAAAAGTTGTTTGATAAGTGATTATGACTTATCTCAAACAGGCTGTCAGACGGCACAGTGCGTAGTGTTCCAGTGCGTGGTATTTACAATAGGCGTGTCAAAATGTACAGTTCTAACAGTGTTTCAGACTTGGATATAACCAAGGCAGTATCGATCATAACACAGGTAAAGGGAGCTGTTTGAAGAAGTAGTGTCTGTCCGCACAAGAACCTCTCGCTACTAGTATGTGGTACCTAGTTCTCCTCGTGGCCTTTCCGTCAGCACTTGGACAAGGTAAAGGAATTTGTTACTCTAACGTTATAGGCAATGTATGGGACTTGATTGCATGATATGTCACAACTATCAGTTATGGGACTGATGGATGGATGGACAACTTAATGCAGTGCTTTTCTTTGTTAGAGGTTCTGTAATGTTAGCGCTATATTCTAAAGGGCAAATGGATAACCGTTCCTATTTGGTATTTCCTCTTAATATTCTAAACCCCAAAATATGTGGCAACTTGCAAGAGACATTCTTATATTTTCCAAGCAGAGACTTCGGTCGGGTATTAGTGGGTTCACTTTTAACGTCTACCTCATATAAAAACGATCTACTAGCATCCCGAACTCTGCTTGGAGAATAGAATTATCAGTCAAACGTCTTATCTTATATCATTCAAAAGTATTCCGTATTGTTACCTTGGCTAGCAAAAAAGAGAAAAAGTTTGGAAAGCCCATTGAACTTGAACACCAGATATTTATGAGACGAAAATTATTCATGAAATAAAGATTTATGCTCTTCAACGATGACGCCAATGAAAACCCTGCATATGCATATTTAGATTACTTTGTGAAAGTCTGATTACAATGCCTTAAAACAATTAGGAATTCTAAGCTCCTATGTCTTTCCAAAAAAAGTGACTTGGCACTTGAAGTTGTTCTTTTCCCTATCATATAGGGTGTGGTGGGTACCTGACTACCCCTACGGGCGAGTTCACCACTCCCAACTATCCCGAAGATTACCCGAACAGCACTCTCTGTAACTGGAACATCCAGGTTGGTAACCATGGTAACCAAAATGTCGTCTGATTCTCGTGTTGTTCTCACGTTGCATCATTGCGCAATTCTTGACCTTACTGTTATTCATAATAAAGTCAGCACGATTTTGATGATTTAAATTTTGTCTAAACAACTATGAGACATGGGCGGAAATGACAGTTCGTGACAGACTATTAACAGGCCATGGCAACATGTTGTGAATTGGAGGTCAAAGTTCAAACTGACATATGATGTGACGTGACCTTGATCTGTGTGCCTATGTTGATATGGACAGCAGCATGGGCCTTAGGCAAGCCCTTCAGTGGAACAGATTCTCCTTTGTATTTTGTGCAGAACGAAAAGAAAGAAAGAGAATGTGTGTTCTTGTGTCCACAGGTGCTATCAGCTAGTCATTTGTACCTGCAGTTCGATTATGTGCAGTTAGAAGAGGTAGGGGGCGTTTGTCGTGACCGAGTGGACGTCTGGGATCTGGCTGCACCAAACCCCCTCTTAGGTAAATGGCGGACATTTTTAGAGAATTCGAAGAGGTGTCATTGGTTATTAAAACTTAATCATTAAAGCAGGGATACATATTCCATAAGACAAAAATAAAAGCGTGAAATAGGATGTGGTGAAAGTAATTGATTACAAATAGTTGAAGTTGTGTCAAAAGCGCCTTAAACCCTCCCACCCCGTCCCTGTTAGTGTCATCTTATACAACTCCATCTAAATTTATATCAATCATCTTATATAACTCTACTTATCACTATAACAAAACTGCTATCATACAATCCAACTGTTTCGGTACATATATATAGTAGCCATCTTGCCTCTTTAAGAAAGGTAGATGAGGAGTTACATCGAACTTCGGGCTGTGTAACATTAACAAAGCAGTCATTATACATTTCCTAACCATTGTTACAGCTCGTGTGTGCGGCGACACCCCACCAGGCCTCATCACTACCACCAGCAGTTCCATCTTCCTCAACTTCCAGTCAGACGATTCCATTTCTCAAAGGGGGTTCAAGGTCTCCTACACGTCAGAACGACTACCCATGGGGGTGTCCTGGGGTGGGTGACAAAATGAATGAATGGATGAATATGAATGAAACAATGAATGAATGAATGAATGAGTGAGTGAGTGAGTGAGTGAGTGAGTGAGTGAGTTAGTGAGTGACTGAGTGATTGAATGAATGGATGGATGCATAAATGAATGCGTGTATACGATCATACGATGAACTTTATTGCTCGACATTTATACATGGTACAAAGTATGGCAACGACTGTTACACAAAGTACAAAATAGGTGTATGGAATAAGACTTAACGTATACGTGTGTCTATGTGCAAGTGAGTGAGTGAATGAGTGAGTGAGTGAATAGGTGAGTGAGTGAGTGAGTGAGTGAGTGAGTGAGTGAGTGAATGAGTGAGTGAGTGAGTGAGTGAGTGAGTGAGTGAGTGAGTGAGTGAGTGAGTGAATGAGTGAATGAGTGAATGATTTCTACCACTTAACTTGTTCATAGTCATATCGGTATCAACAACGAGTATCTTTAAAGGTCTTGTCAAACAACTTTACCGTACAATATCTGGCTTGCTTGGCAGTGATGTGACCTTGTTCCGATTCTAGACTGCTACACCGGTGACTCCATTGACTACCGCGGGACTGTTCGTGTGACTGAGACTGGGAAGACATGCCAGCGCTGGGACAGACAGACCCCCCACGTCCACAACTTCAGACCAGATGTAAGTTATATGTGTGTTTCTTTGCGTGTTTGTTTATTTGTTTGTTTGTTTGTTTGTTTGTGTGTGTGTGTGTGTGTGCGTGCTTACGTGCGTGCGTGCGTGCGTGCGTGCCTGCGTGCGTGAGTGCGTGCGTACGTGCTTGCGAGTGTGTTGGGGTCTAGGTCACTACCGAAAGGAGTCTTGACTCGTACTTTTGATCCAGGTTCTTACCGATAGAGGTCTTGATGAGAACTTCTGCCGAAAACCAGACGGAAACAACACTTACTACTCCGACCATAGGCCGTGGTGTTACACCACCAACCCAAGTGTACGCTGGGAATACTGTGACATCATTCCCTGTGGTAAGCTGTGTGTCTCACTACGAGAAAACTGTGTTCATATCATGTAAAAAGAGGAAAATCCAGGGTGTTATGATCTCCTCCGTGAACATTGTAACCTCTAAACTAACTTTGTTTCTTTATGAACGAAGACTTAATGCGACTGAAAGTACACATACTGGCATGGCATGTCAGGGAAGTAATTTAAACATAACGTTAAGACACGCGCCCTTTAGTATAAATGTTTAATTTCTCCTTAATCCAAATTTATGTGACTCTCAATACGGCTTTCAAGTAGATGGCAAATTGTACTATCAATGTTCATGCCCTCCCCAGAGGACGGTGTTACACCTACCGTCCCTACGACAACCGTGTCCACCACGACAGTGTCCACCATCCCTCCCACCCCCGACTACTGGACAGGTTCAACCTTGCCTCCGAACGCTAGTGAATGTGGGGTTCCCTCCATCCCTCCTGCAATTGACACCACCGCCAGAATTATCGGCGGTATGGACGCGCGTCCGGGGAGTTGGCCTTGGCAGGTAAGTTTTTAGAGGTTTGCGAAACTCTGTTTTACCCACCACGGACACACACTAGACTATATAGTACCAAACCGTTCGGATTACACAATACAAGACCTATACCAAAGCAACAGGATAGAGTTTGCAAACGTGTCATGCAGATAGCACTCACTATCTCAGTGAAAGGAACTAGTGCCGGATGCGTATGACCGTCTAACCTTCGACGACAAACTTTTTATTTGAACTTGCGAAGTAACCTTCACCTTCCTCCGCTGCAGAGTAATTGTACTCGAAAGTACTCTGGTTGTCCTGTTGCAGGATTTAGCTTCATGCGTATGTTAAACTGAAAAAAAATCTACAGAACGGAAAAATTGAGTAAAGTCCCATTTATCACTGTGTCGGAACTTACCCTGTGATCCTGTTGTGGAATGAATTCTACCAAGACAGATGAAGTTTAAGCTAATACTATAGTTGTGTTCTCTCCTGTCACGGGAAGGTTTCTCTTTGGCAGCGAGGCTACGATTCTCACGTGTGCGGAGCGTCTCTGATTGGTCGGCAATGGGTGCTCACCGCGGCACACTGTGTGGAGAGGTAAGGACCGACGCTCTCATCATTACGGTATAAGCTTTTAGAATGTACAATTATATAGTATCATCCAATACTACGCAATGCTTCTATGGAGGAGAGTGTTCTACAACTTGCCCTACGTTATACCACGTGCAGTTGTTGAGCAATGAAGTTACTATCATATACGAGCTATACTTTGACTCCCTGCACAAATCTGCATGTGAAGAGAGATGGTAATACTAATGAAATGATGGACGTTTTCAACAATCAAAGCAGTATTAAGAGAGGTTGATATTATAAGTGCAACTATTGGTGTTTGATAGTATTGGAAACTTATATTGACAAACATTGGCAAACATCCATCCATCACTTTGCACTGCATATATAGGTACAAGAGTCAAATCAAAGTGTACAGATAGATAAGCTTTCAAATACCATCAGCGAGTAGCAATGTCGTCTTTCAAATCTGTGTAGACTGTCATGCAAACTGCCATGTCGTGGTAATATATCTTGTTTCGTTAGGGCTCAGAACCCATCTCAGTGGAGGGTCCGTGTGGGCAGCTACACGCGGGAGGTCACCGACCCCAATCAAGAGGTGTATGAGGTCAAACACGTCATCATGCACCCTCAGTACGACACGCAGTCTCTGGACAACGACATCGCGCTGCTGCAGCTGAATGATCCCGTCACCATCTCTGCGCATGTGCAGCCCGTGTGCATCTCAGCACAGCAGGTTCCCGAGGGTTACGATTGCTACGTGACCGGATGGGGGGACACCACAGGTAATACTGTAAATGCATTTAAGTTCACTCACTCACTCACTCAATCCTCTTCTGTACCCAGTGGTACGTAAGGCTTCAGGAAGTTTTTCCATCGTTGTCTGTCGGCAGCAACTCTTGGTGCTTCATCCAGAGAGAAACCCCTCTTCTTTACCTCCTTCTCTATTTAAGTTCGCGGGGATTTAATTTCGCGGTAGCGGGAAAATGGACTTTTCGCGGTGGATTTAATTTCGCGGTAGCACCATGCACTGTAGTCTCTTACTGTTATGAAAAAATGTTAACGGTGGTTTTAAATTCGCGGTGAAGCGGCCGCCGCGAAATCCGCGAACATTAATCCACCGCGAACATTTCTGCATTTACAGTATCTGCCATGGATTACTTGCTGGCACCTCAGACACACGGGCATGCAAAAAAAGAAGACAGGAAATGCTTTAGAAAGTACTTAAAGAGTAACATCAAAGTGAGCATAAAAGTAGAAAGGCAACATTTTCGAGAAAACGCAGGATGTATCCCTCCTAGTAATTTGCTTTTTTGTCAAGGTACTCGCACACAATACTATACCATAAGGCTAGCCCCTGAGGCGTCGCAAAAAAAAAGAAATAGTCTTGCTCCTGAGGTGTCGCCAAAAAGTATCATGATTTATGCAACTAGATTCATTCGTTGAATTACTGCGATAATAGACATGTTTTGTGCAATTTTTGGCATAAAATGGAATGTACGCAATTGTTATTGACAAAATCACTTTCGTCTTGCTACCTAAGGGACTGGAAATAGGCATGTACAAACTATTGCAATGGTTCATTTAAGATCTTCCTATTTTCTGTCCTTTTTTGCCATAAGTGTATGTACCCTACATGATGACAGAAGATAGGTGAGGTCAGATGAAGTGAGGAAAACAAGATCATCGCAGCCTAGGTCCTTCACGTGTGTATCGACTCCTACAAAATTTGTAGTTCAATTCGGTGTTTGACTTTCTTTCCCTGTAGGATCGGGCAACGATCTCGGTTACTTTCTACAACAAGCTCGGATCCAGATCATCGACACGGTGACGTGTAACCAGTGGAACTGGTACAACAACGAGGTCACGGACAACATGGTGTGTGCCGGGTACGAGGCTGGAGGGGTGGACGCCTGTCAGGTAGGAACTACAAGCATGGAAGTTCATCTGAGATGGTAAATCACATGATGACGAAATTACTGGAATTGTTGATTGAATCGCCCAGTTACAAATTACTGGAATTGTTGACTGAATCACCCAGTCCTCCTCGGCTATCTGACGAAATTGCTATGGACAAGACATCTTATGCACGTGTGACGTCAGCAATGGATCAAATGTTGTAAGAAGTTGATGTCGGCCCCCGTCCCGGTTGCGAGATGGCCATGTAGATGGCCTCCGTCAAAATGCAATCCTGTCCGGTATCCATAATCTAAAACTCCAATGAAAATGTGTGCCCCGGTTTGCTGTTGTTTTTGTTGAGCATGTGTTATCATCATCATTAGCATTATGTACCGTTTATATACAAAGAGAGTAATTACTGGTAGTATTCATATGCATACCAGTGTTGTAAGAAATCTTTGTACCTGCAGGGTGACTCTGGCGGGCCGATGGTTTGCCAGAGTAAGGACGGAACGTGGTACCAGGCCGGGATCGTGTCCTGGGGCCATGGCTGCGCCCAGGCCAACAAGCCTGGCGTCTACACCAAGGTGGCTAAGTTCGTCCACTGGCTAGATCATACCATGTCAGTTCATGACAACGATCACGCCATCTTTGGTAAATAGACACAAATCAACCAATGATCGTAGACCTACGACAGAACAGCCGTAAGTAGTTTGCAAATGTTACCTGCACGAGGTATAGATTGAATTAAATTTGTTGTTGATTAATTCTGACACGTGTTGTTCTTTGCTTATTAGAGGCCCTTTCGGAGTCTTAAAATAAAACCATGTTCACGGATCCAACTACGCATGCGCAGGTCAAAGGTGAAGACCCCTGGTTGTAAACAGTTCTTGTCTCGACCATACTTACGATATGTACGGTCTTAATTCCGTCAGTCGGTTTACGGTAGGAGGTTTTGTGAAAAAAAACCGAAACAAACGTATATCTTAGTTGATTTATCAACGTAATAAGGCACTCCAAGAAACTTACGATCTCTCAAACAGGATGATACATATGTAGTCTGTAAAATGGCGTCAGAGTATCAATGTCACTTGTTTCCCAAAATATTGAATATGAAAATTTTTTTCCTGTCCATACGATAATTCGCGTTATACGTTATATTGTGATCCACTTCGAATACACATTTCTCATGATCATCTTTATAGTTAGATGAGATGCATGTTTGAAGACATTAGGGAACATTTCATCTATTCCTGTCATCAGACTCAAACTGTTTCACACTCCCCAATGTATCTCCTGAAACAAGTGCCCGTTTGTACACTAATGAGTAACCAGTGCTGGGAAGGATCTCACCTGTTATTCACAACACCTCTTTGGAAACGGAAGGGATTTGCATAATGGATCATGCATTCAACCAATCAAATTACGTAATACGCTACAGAAATGTCTCCATAAGTATGATGAATTAGTTCTTCTTCTCTTTATTCATTAAAATCAACCTTACAGACATTAATTCTTAGCAGAAGCACCTCTGAATGCCGTTGATCTTACAATGTGACTCAGAGTAAATTCTTACAACGACTAGACAACATGTACAGTACGCATGACATACACACAGTACATAGACAAATAAAAACACTTAGTTGTTGCTAAAGACCACACACAAACAACAAATTCTTGTGAATATACCCCTTAGCTAGGAAAAGATATTTCAAAGAGTTGGGAAAGACGGTCGGACATGGTCTGAAGTCCATTCCTTGTGGTAGGCCATTCCTTGTGGTAGGCCACAGGTCGTCTCCCTCCAATCTGAATACGTTCCCTTGTACATCACTCTCTGCTTTCTAGTGGAGAGAAAGGAACATACCCATTTGGCGAGCGAGCTTCGTAGACCTGCTTCAAGTACGCTCGAAACGGCTATGCTGTGGTCCACACGGTCGAACGCTTTGGCAAAATCCGTAGTTATCAGCGTTGTTATTGTTTCCCTCTTGTCTGCTGTTCTAGCCAGTTGGTCAATTAAATCAACGAGACAGTGAGTCGTAGAACGACCTGGCATGCAGCCAAACTGGTTTGGGTCAATGCTGTGCTTGATGTCAGAGTACAGATGTTTCGAGATGAAAGTTTCCGCTACTTTTGCTAGGGTAGGTGTCAGGTCTAAGTTCGCTGATCGACGGCGGGCGCGTTTTAGGTAGTGGTATGATATTTGCCTGTCGCCATTGTTCTGGGACGACCCCCTCAAAACTGAGGATGGGACTAGGTGAGGTGACGTGTCCATTACACGATTAAGTTCATAAAGTTCATGTCGAGGTGCATTATGCAATACCTAGTTCTCATTAGCCTCCATAGCAGGCTCTCTATGGCCTCCAGAATTCTAAAATGGCCGGCTGTCAGAAAAGGGCAGCTATCAGCGACCCAGTACAAAAAGAAACGGCCAGCAAAAGTGCCAAAAAAAGGCCATAGAGAGCCTGCTATGGAGGCTAGTTCTCATGAGCAATTAAAAAACACAAGTCTGATCCTTATTCATGACTCTTCTGGAGCAATGAAATAGGTCATACTGGTTAAACAACATAGAAATAGATACACGCCCGAGAGGGCACTTACTTTGAGGGATATCAAAGCCAGTGAGAATGAGAACGACTACTACACCTTTCTGTGTCTTGAAATTTCCCCACAGAGAGTACGTATATGTAGTTATTTTATTCCTACTATGCTCACATTGATGTACACATCGAAGAAATGACATCATCATCATCTTGAAAGTATTGTACTCTCATAGTGGAGGATGAGGGAGGGCACACAGAGGGCAACGGCTATTTTTTTTAAAATAAATACGTCATTTGAATCAGCGACTGGACACCGAGGGTGAGGCACGGCTGTAACAAAACGGGACACATGGAGAAGGCTGGAGAAGTGCCATTAAGTGCCCTTTTCATTTCATACATTTTTTTAGTTACAAAAAGTCTAAAATGAAACGATAATATAATACATTCTCCCAATGCAAAATATTGGAGCTTGTGACCAACAGTAACACGAAATATGAAAAATTGATTTTGTGGTTTTAGTGTGAGATGTATTTTTTTCTCATATAAAAGAATTAAACCCCTCCCAGCCCATTTTGTGGTAGCAAAGCATTCCCAAGGGAAGGTCCCCCGTGAAAATGCATTTACGCACCACATTAATACTAGCATGCTGCAAAAATCATTATTGCCCCAGATGCAAAATTCTAAGCCAGATCCACGAGACAAAAGTGAGAGACGCTACATTTGTTTCCAACACTGACAGTTTTATTGTGCCGGCTTGATATTCTACAAAACCGGCATATGTTTTGATATGTTACAAAAGGGACCTGCCCTTCATTTTCAAAATTGAACGTCACAGAATGACATTTTTATTTGGCGTTTAAAGATGTATGTTTTGTGCATGTTTTGCATTGCATTTTGAACGAAATGAACTACCCTGCCGTTGCGAGCGCAATACTCTTTTGCAAAACATCATTACCATTCACATTTCGTTTTAAGTGTTGAAGTGAAATAATAGATATATAGTGGCTTCTAGATGCTAGAAATAAAACGATTTGAGGAGCGTGATTTCAAGAAGCACTTTATTTCGCGCTCGAGTATTGTGGAGTGCTTATGTGGCTGCTCTTAATATAGCTGCTCTAGTTGTTAGCCATCTTGTCGAGAACCCAGTCCAACATAGAGGTGACACGGGCGTACACGCCGGGGTAGTTAGGCTGGGCACAGCCGTAGCCCCAGCTCACCACACCGTTCAGGTACCACTTGCCCTGGCGGGGGCAGACCAGCGGGCCACCGGAGTCACCCTGGAACAGAATGCCACAGATGTGTGAACTGTGGTCTTGAAAGGCACGACTCACGCAAAAATGATAATATCTTTGGAGTTATAGTATTGTTACTTCTTCTGACTGACCAGCTTTCTGACAACTGTCTCTAAAAAATAGGGCACACGGAGGACAACAACATGTTTTCAAATTAAGTGCGTCGTTTGCATTAGCGACGAAACAGAGAGGGGGAGGGTACGGCTGTCAGAAAGCGAGACATCAGAAGAAGTTTGGAGAGGTAACGATTAAGGGCCTTTCGTTCCCCCTCTTCTTTTGATAAATCCAATTCTTTTATACCTTTTAATTACAATAGCAAATGTCAACTGAATGTAGTCTATGATGGATCCATGAGATAGTACTTAAGTGTGTCATAAAAGACCCGATTCACAAATGAATATCATTTTCACGGGCAGAAATAACTCAAATCACTAAACAGGTCGACACCTGAGTACAAAGGCTTGATATCTGACATGTCTCTTGAGAATGGATACCCACCTGGCAAGCATCGTGCCCTCCCTCCTGGAAGCCAGCGCACATCATGAACTCGGTGATCTCTCCGTCGTAGGAATTGGCGGCGTTACAGTCGTCGTTACTGACCAGAGGAACGCGGGCCTGCTTCAGTTGGTGATCGTCGCCAGTACCTGGGTAGAGAAAAAACGCATCTTCAGAATAACAAGGCGGGAAAGTGCTGCATCTTGTCCTTGGACCCCCATCATAAGATCGGATGCACTATCTTTAACGCCATGAATACTTTAAAACTACTTTAGGGGTTTTGTTAATCCAGAACAGTTGTAGTCTGGGGTTGTGATGTTCATAAATCACCATTTATTATTTTGTGTTTTCCTCATGAACCCTTTAAGGCTAACGTCAAATTTTCAAATTGGGGCGCGGCCGGGCTGCTTGTGGAAAATAGAAATGCGTACGTAAAAATAAGCACAAATAATGCCCACGCACGACTATTCACTTTACGTCTTTTGTAGTTTGGCGCCTTTTATCGTACTCTTCGTTCCCAAAAATTGCCGGACAGGTCCGCTTTGGAAATGTGACGTTAGCCTACACAGGGCTTTGTTGGGTTGCTCTCTGTCCGAAGAAACAAACGCATAATCTCACCAGCTAAGAACAAGCACACGGACAAGTTCAAGTCTCACCCTGGGTGTCTCCCCATCCGGTGGTGACACATGTGGTACCAGCAGGAGGATCGTCATTGGCGTGCTCGGGCAGACAGGCGATATGGATGTACTGGCCCAGGGTGGCGGGACGGTCAAGCTTCAGCAGGGTCAGATCCTTGTTGATCAGGTTATCGTTGTATTCTTCGTGCACGATGACCTTTTAATGAAGAATAAGAATTTTTTATTAATGTCTTAGTCAATTTATTTATTTATTTATTTGTCATTCCTCAAAAGTACATAGGCAGGGGGAGCTATACAAGCCTCCCTGAATTGGGTACAATATGTACAATAATTTTGCTAAACGGTCATAGTCGAAACGTTAAACAAAAACACGCTATGTGCTATGCAGAATTGTTATACAGTCTGACGGCACAGTGCACGAAAGACTGCTTCAGTCTTCTCGTTCTGGCAAATGGCACTGAGATGTTCTGACTGTTTCTTAGTGTTTGTGCGGGCGTGAGGAACGCCATTAATCTCCAATACACCGGCCGCTACCTCCATTGTGAGCAATTCAGCTTAACTCTAGGTTTTCCTCTAGCTGCTTACATCGTTAAAAAGTACTGCTCAATTACTGGTCTCAAAATTCTTTAAAGATACATCAACAGCTTCGTTCCCCGGACTGTATACTATTGGGCACTCTCGATGACTTATCATCACTCCTGTATACAATCATTAGAACCAGTGTTCACTGCTATCTCCTAGTATAATGATTTCTATCTTCCATCCACTTGCATTGAATGAACCCCGTTCAAATCTCTTCAGTTTGATGTTTTAAAGGTGGTGTAATGTACGAATGTGAGACGGTCCCAAACGTACCCTTGTCAGGCCGAAGGTTTCCTGAGTTGGTTCACTTCCGTCAGAGAGATGCTTGCCAAGAACGACGTTGTATCTGCTTGGATTTGGGCTGTGGGAGGATAACAGTCTTTGTAAGAAATCTACGCCAAAACGTTTGCGCCCAAAACGTCCACTTGTTGTTTATTCCTTTCTTCCAACTCTCATGTGTTGTTTCACGGTAAACGTTGTTACTGTTCAGTATGTTGTAGTTGTTTTACATTGGTTTGCCCTCTTTGCGTGTACACTTTAAAGGTTGAGCATCTTGTTGTTCAGAATGGTCTTAATTTGTTTCATCTGATTTTGGGTCTCCACAGAATTTCATTAAAAAAAATAGAAATCGTGTTGCCTTAGAACTAGATTTTGTGTATGATACTTTTAAAAAGCATACAATATATATGAACAATCTTTATTGACACGACAAAAGTACAGCGACTTTCGTAAGGTCTACATGTATAACACTACTTACAGTACAACTAAACACACATATATGGATATCTATAGGTATGGATACATTAACATAAAGGGTATAGCACGTATATAGAACTTACTCGTCAGCGAAGCAGTGAGCGGCTGTCAGGATCCACTGAGGGTGGATGAGGGACCCGCCACAGAAGTGGTAGGAGGTCATGAGAGACGCCTGCCAGGGCCAGCTGCCCTGCTCGGCTCCCTCGCCTCCCACAACACGGCCGTTGGGGAAGACGGGCTGGACGGCGCCGTTGCCGCAAGATGTGTCGGAGCCGGCTGTGTTCACATAGCGAGAGGGAGAAAGAATTAAGGAGAAAAACTAAGATTGAAAAGAGTTTGCTATGGACTACAAGCGTCACAATCCCCATTTTGAATGCGCTAAGTCTTCTGACATGACCTGACTTTGTTGTTTTGATGACGAATGTTATTACACAGTGGCTAACTTACTCGTAACCCTTCTTGCAAAGATATGGAATATGAATCTGTCTGTACATTTTTCTAGCTGAAACGTTCGTCCTTTTTGTCATTATGAACTTGGGAGATTTTTTTTCTCTCGCTGATCTCTTCTTGCATTCTTTTTTTCTAATTGTATCAGACCCTGGCTTGGGTACCATCCGATTTCTACCGGGGCGCTTTGCACTCGCTTTTTAGGGCAGCGAGCGTAAGGAAACCCGGTAGACATCGGACGGTACCCAGGCTAATCAGACCCAGCACCATGCTCATTTGTCCTGTCTCTGAAACGGTTTTAGAACCATGACCATGCGTCATTGTACGGTTTGATTTTGACCTTAACGTTATCATGAAACGAGTCAGTGGAAAACTCACGGCACAAAAACTCATCACTGGCGTCTCCACAGTCATCCTTTGCGTCACACTCGAAGATGGCGCCGATGCAGTTGCCGTTCCAACAGGTGAACTGATCGGGCGCACAGGTGGCTGGGGAAAGTTCAACAACTGTGAGTGCATCCCAAAACAAAATGCAGGTTATCCCGTTAAGATTTATGTACTCGTGTCCGCCCCTATAGTTCAGTTTTGAAAATCAGTCAGTGCAATGTACTTAAATTTGCCGATAAATTAACGTAAAATGCAAGTCCCTCTATATCATTTGCAATGCTAAGAATGTTATAATGCTAATTTTGTCTTATCTTTGAAAATTTACATTTTCAGTTTCAAAGTAAGACCCAAAATGACAATTACTACATCACTGAGAAAAGTAGCCGTCTTGCCCACTAAATTGCTATTTAGAGCGGTAATTACTCTGTTTACGTGTGACATCACAGCCGCAATATAAATGCTGATAGGTCAACTCTGCAGCTGACCTACAAATTTGCATTTGCATGACATCATACTTCCGTGACTACAATTTCATGTTCAAGTTCAGACCAAGAAGGTTATAGTTACTGTAGAATTGTTCAGACGCACTTTTCAACTTCCAGGTTCAACCTTTCAATATGGCGGACAATGTTAAATTTACGTCAGAGGTTATCTCCAAGCAGATTCCTCCGGTGGCATAAAACAGTAACATAAGCTGGGGAAGGACTTCAGCCGGCAGAGGGGTAAAATTTGCCACCGCGGTTACTGTTTTATGCCACCGGAGGAATCTGCTTGGAGATTACGTCAGAGGTGCGTGAGTGCAAACAACCAATCATACGAAAGAAAGGATGATACTTACGTGGTGGATCCTCGGCTGTGTAGGTACCGCTGAAGCCTTGTTCTGTGACGGAGCTGTCTGTCTTGAATACCATGAAAGCTTGGCTTCCCGTGGTGGAGACTTCCCGGCCGTACGTTCCGCAGAGGGTTGCCGCCACGGGGGCAGAGCTATCGGGGCCGTCGTGGATGGTCAGGGAATCGTACTCGCAGGGGCTCTCAACGTCAAAGGTTTCAAATCTGGAAAAGATGGCGTCTTGAATAAAACTAAGGCAAATACTCTAACATCTTCGACAAAACTTAAGCCTTGACACACTAAGAAATATACTTCTCAGCAAAACAATAACAATTATTTGTCCATTCAAGAGTATGATATAAAAGATCACGAAGAGTTGGAGCCCAACATATTCCTTTTTGGTGACAATGACAAAAAGAATAAAGAAAAAAATTGTATAAGAGCATGTAACTGTTATAGAAATGAATGTTGGAATAATTTGTCTGGAGTCTTAACGGTTTTTTTTTTCTGACAAGTTGAGACAAACAGAAATTTGACTGCACATCCCAATTCCACCTCTATCAGTACATTTCATTTTTTTTTAGAAAAACAACAACTTCTCAAGGAGTACGAACAATTTTGTTGTTACGTCTGCTGATCTTGCGTCTATAAATCTATCTAGTACCTCTCTTTATTCAAAATAACCTTAGGTTACATTATAAGCGTCTAGCTCTTTTATCCCCTTTTCACTGGTACGGCGCTCTCGCTACGCGCTACCTGGGACCTAAAATTTGACAGATCGTTCAATGAACTGTATCGTAAAAACGAATCCGTTTACGCATTATGTGTTTTGTTGTCTTTTCAGTCACACGTTTTACATGCTGTATGATGTACCCAGTTCGAAATCGAAAGTTAAACAAATCCCGTTTTAGGTCGCAGTGAGGGCGCCACGCGATCAACGTCTACTGTAACGGGGGCCTTACCGGATGACCACGATCTTTCCTGGGGTAACGGAAATCTTGTAGGAGCACTCGGCGTTGTTGCCGTAGTGTCCGGGGTACCCGGGGGAAGTGAAGGAGCCGGAGTCTCCGGGCAGGATCTCGGGGTTTGCGCACGAGGGTCCGAGACCTCCGGTACCCGGGGTTGTTGCTTGTGTTGTTGTTGTCAGGTCTGGGGGCAGAGTAGCTGAGAAAAGAGCAGTCAGGCATTAGCATCGGGCCGGGGTCGGTGACCTGCAAGAGGACTGAGCGAGAAGACAGTGGGCGAAAATGTCCCTTTCAGCTCACAAAATCTTCGGGCAAGCTATTAGCTGTGTGACGCCGGCCATCAAGTTGATGAGAACGCTTCCTCGATAGGCAGGGAGCTTATCAACCACCACCCCTACCCCCCTCACACACACACTATCATTGGGACGCTGAGCAACTGGCAATGATAATCGACGAAGACTGACATTTCCACTGCAGACGCCGCGTCTTTGGACACCACTTAAATGGTTATCTCACTGTGCCGAATTGCGCCAAATTTTCAAAGTGGGCGCAAATCAGCGCGCATTCCATTTAGAAACCCGCATAAATTACATGGAAAAGTAGGTTACTCGGGACACATAGACCCCATGTCCATCTTAGCCCTAGCTATAATCTGGAGTCCTGCTTCAAACAGATGTCACAGACACGAATTAATTGAAGTGTAGGCGTCTTTTACAAGTCTTAAAAATGCTGCGCCAAATAACAAAGTGGTCTTAACTTACCACCCTGAGCGACTTCTTGATACGTTGCCGAAAAGCCGGGACGCGTGACGGAAGAGTCGGCGGTGAAGACGACAGTGATATGGTTGGTGTTGCTGATGACGTTGGGACCGACCGACCCACAGCTGGAAGCTGAAATGTGAATATAAGTTCATTGGAACTTCTTGTCCGAGGGATAATTGCATATAACAAGATGGCCAGAACGAGTATAGACATGTGGCCACTCTACATTTAAATATGCTAATGTCCTAAATAAAAATTGGTTCATTGTGACTTATTTTTGAGAAGACAGTGGAATACGAAAGACTCACAAAATGGTATAAGACATGGTCGAGAAACTAGATTCTTAAATTGCGTTTCTGTCCGACGCCATGTTTCAACAAGCATACGTACCCAGAACTTGTCCATTCTCTTGGATCTGCAAAATGTCAAAGTCGCAAGTGGGCAAATCATCCTCGAGGTCGAAGGACTCAAAGGTCAGCTGAATGGCCATGCCGTCTGAGACAGTGATGTCCCAGATGCACCGGGCGTTGTTGTCATAGTTGGACGGGAAGTTCATGGATGTAAACGTACCGGATGGGCCCTTCAGCTCCCCTGGGCCTCCGCAG
Source organism: Branchiostoma floridae (assembly GCF_000003815.2). Taxonomy (NCBI): domain Eukaryota; kingdom Metazoa; phylum Chordata; class Leptocardii; order Amphioxiformes; family Branchiostomatidae; genus Branchiostoma; species Branchiostoma floridae. Next base: position 28,672,585 of record NC_049981.1, read on the forward strand.
CCAGAACCTGCAGGAGCATGAAGGTTAGACATTTAGATGATAAGATACGAAAGATACTAGTAACAGTCAGCCCAGCAATAGGAACATTTTGTAAACGTTTAACCGATCAGGTAGAATCCACTAAGTTTCGTCAGGTAACATCCTCTACGTATACCTTTCGTCAGTGACAGCGCAACATTTATCCAGTTTCTCAAGCTATTGCTATCTTGCGAATGAAGGGTTAACTTCAGTCCATCAATAGGTGTAGAGAAAATTATATCTAAATACAATATGGCAAGACAGCGACTGGAATTGTTATTGATAATGAAGGGGCAGAGTAGCATTAGACACGGGGGTACAAGCGTGAATTAAACCCGGCCACCCAACTAACCTCCTGGCGCAGGCAACCACCTCCAGCCACATTGAAACCGTCCAATTCAGAGTCTGCGTCCAATTTAACATAGTAATTCTCATTCCTATTCTGTGCAACCACCTGTTCTCAGCAACCTTCTTTTTCAGTCCCTTGAGTGGTTACTGAATCCAGGTTTGAGCTCGGTGATGTAGAAGTACTTACTTTGAGCGGGTCTTTCATCCACGGCAGTGTAGGTGGCGGAGAAGCCGGTCTCAGTCACCGACGAGTCGGAAACAAAGCGGACGGTCATGGTGTTGGAGGAGGCGGTGATGGCGCCGGGGATGGCCGCGCCACAGCCCGTGAACAACCGCAGAGCGGTCGCATCGGGGCCGTCGTAAATCGTCACATAGTCGTAGCTGTTTGTCGGATTGAAAGTTGGTTAGTCTGATATACTCGTATTGACCGGATATATTGACCCAGGAATGGCAACCTCCGTGCTTTCGGCACTGCCAATCACTATGATTGGCGGCGTCAGAAATGCCCAAACGGGACATCCAATTTGTGTCTACAGTGCGGATTGCAGAAGGATTAAATTGCTAAGGTAAAAAGAGTTCGGAGACCACAAACCTCCATGAAATAGTCTGATTCTGCAAATGAATGCCACAGTTACATAATCTATGCTAATGTGCACCTTTGAACATCTTACAACCGTCACAATGTCGATAGTCAAACCATTTACCACTTAGAAGAATTATGGCACAACATTAATTATGCAAATTGAGGAGTTATATGCATAATTGGTATCTGCTTATCATCCACCTGCCACAAACTACACATGGTACACATGTGCATGTATTTGAGCCTTTAAATGAAAAACACTGGAGATATAGATTATCCTCATCAGATATGCAGATAAAGTCCCAATTTGCATAATTTGTACTTTATCATGTACCTCTCTGTCTTAGCCACCTACATACCAAAAATCTTGGAAATCCGTCGTTCCTTTGTTCTGTTATTCTTCTAGGTAGATTTTGGCAAAAGCTCCTTTGCAGTCATAGAGCAAGCTGTTCGTTTCATCTAACACTATATCCCACAGAACAAACCCAAAATCGAATCACGGAGGCTTGCATCCTTCGGAAGGTTTTGTTTTGTATTTTTCAATAAAATACTAAAGGACCATAACAACATTCTGATTCTATCACAGCAGAAATGAAGCGGCGTTTTGAGGGAGATAACATGTAGGAATGAAAACTCACTCGCAGGTGCTGTCCTCTTCGATGTCGAACTGGGTGAACTCCAAGTGGACGAACTTGCCCTCCGTGACGGTGATGGTCCAGGTGCAGTCCTGGTTGTTGCCGTAGTTCAGGAGCTCGACCACGCCGGTGTCCTCCGTGTAGATGCCACCGCAGTCGGTCAGGACGACGCCTAAAGAACGCACACCACAGTCCTCTTACAATCCTGGTCCGAATAGGGCATACACTAGCCTGTGTTTACACAATCTCTCGCTGGCTAGGGTTAATAACTAGGTGGTGGCAACTGTAAGCCCGGCCGCTAGTAGCGCGATTTTAGTCAGGCTAGTGCCTATACCTACTAATAGAACTGTGCTTTAGTTTGTAGTCAAGGATTATCTTTCGAGTTTTCAGAGTGTTTGAGTGATATGTATACCTTTACTTCATACTTACATGTTATAGTATTTTTGGAGATCGTTCTTAACATAATTTTTGGCACTTGTTTTGTGGGAAAGTAAGCCATCACTGTGATTCTTTGTTCCTCCATGCCTCACTTTGAATACAAACATTTAAGAATAGGTACATACAGTTTTATCGCGGTAGCTCTCACATACTTGGCGCAACATGGGTCAGATATTATGAAATAAATCAATTGTGCCATTTGCGATTTTCTTACATCAATTTCCGGCGATAAATCGGCGCCAATTGGCCAATGTGAAATAGTTTGGCGCAATTTGGCTCAAACAGGTGCTAAGAAAATGAGCTACATCTTCAGTATGTATTTTGTTTCTTTGTAGACAGGGACCCATATTACCGCCGCACTCCTGCTCGTCGCTCATGTCCCCACAGTCGTTGTCTCCGTCACAGATCCAGTCGTTAGGGATGCAGGTGTTGCCGTGACCACAGGTGAACTCATCCGCAGCACAGGAGGCACCTGCAGAATATGGGGTGTAGGTAACGTTACAATCTGAATATCAAGGCGGGTTGTCTTCCGCGCGAAGAATACTGATCTCAAAAAAACATCTCCGCTCTATGTCTGTGTAGTGAAAATGACCCGTACAAGTTGGATAGCCAGGTGCATAACGGACGATGGGCGCCATAGACTTCCTGCAACTTATGATCCACTGCTTACTGAGTCGCCTGTTCTATTTGCATACTGTGACGTCACGACAGCAGTGGATTCATCCCTTGACAAAGACTGGTGGTGTTCAGTCGAAAATTTGGGTGAGTCCAATTTATTTTTGTGTTGGATATTACAGTTAAACTACTTCAATAATTACTTCTACCAATACAGATGGACTTTCAAGTTAACGGTAGGTCTTCTTTAGTATTTGTTTAAAAATTTAATGCAGACATATTGCATAAGGAGCACTGGGAGGACCTTGCAAATGCCCAATCCAGATGGATATGCACACTATTCAGACTATTGATATAAAGCAGGGAGAAGAAAAGCGGATATGCGGAAAATAACTGTGCAATGAAGCTAAGGCAGCCTACAGATGTGGCATATGGACTGGCATTCTCGTACAGGACTGTAAAGCCATAGCCGATGCTGAAGGGCTGAAGTGAACTAGGGTTTTACTATGGTTAACATTTGACCGACGGAGGCCATATGAGAGACAACTAAGTGTATCTAGTTTGACTGTAGTAGTACAACTTGACGATAAATACCGCCGTAGGTATACATGTAGCTTTCACTAGCGTATATCGCATTGCGTCTCAGTACTCTATAGATCTAGAGATAGCGAATCAGTGACACTCACCACCGGGACAGTTGGCAGTCGCCTCATCCTCCCCCGCTGAACAGTCTCCCCAGTCGTCACATTCCCAGCTACCGGGGATGCACTGTCCGTCGTTACACTGGAACTCTCCAGTCGAACATTGCGCTGCAATGTGGAAATGAAAAACACAATTACCGCATGTCTTTGGAGACAGTTGGTGTAGAAAATTCTACATGGTATAAGTATTGTAGAAAAATGCCAATGGTTATAATCCTTCCTGCACCAGATGGTACATAGCTATTGGACCACACCAGATGGTACATAGCTCTTGGACCACACAACTTTGTGCAATCACTACAGCATAAGGTGTTCAATGGCAATGGCGTGTGGTCAACTACCACACTCTTTCCCAAGTGCCCATCATCATATCGTTTCCTAAGTGCCAAGCAGAAAGCAGCATGTATCCGTTTTAAAGTCTTTATCCTGACTAGACCGGGATCGAATTTACGACCACCGAGTAAAAGGCGAAGGCTCTATTCATTGCTACGAACGTAGACCAATCCTGGCTAAAATGAGTTTAAGAAAGCACTCACCACTAGCGCCAGCTATAAAGAATAGAAGCAGCCACAGCATGTTGTAGTCTTTATCTACTACAGAAAAGGTGAAGACCGGTGGTGGCGGCACATCGGGTTATATAGGCAAGGACCTTGGTGGGAGGGTCAGTTTGTGTGCGTCAGCACGGAAACCTGTGATGTTTGATCAACTGCTATAAACGTAACGAACATCAAAAGAGTATTTGTTTAAACATCAGACATCCTCCTGGCGAAGATAACTACTGGCCATGGGCACACCTGCTTCTCCTACAGTGGACACACATGGGGGTTCTGAAGTTCATGTGTTCGTTTTTACCAGGTACATGGTAGACTACTCTACTAAATAGGTGTCCTAAATCCGTTCTTTTTTTTACCTGCCTTTGATTTGCAGACTTATCTTTTATTTTCTCAGATTGAGAAAAAGATAAGTCTTGGTTTTTATGCACACGCCAATTCGAAGACAATTTGAATGAGGTCTTTTGCAATTTAGACAATACTTTAAAACTCCATCATGTCCTTCACAAAATAACACGGGACATTGACTTGTCCCGAATTAAAACTCTGTAGGTTTTGAAGATAATAATAAATTCATTGACGTCAGAAGTCAATTAGAGTTCAACAACTCATAAGGTGGTTAAAACATTGAAACACGTTCGTAACATGTTTATGAAGCCAAAATTTCATAGCATCACAAACATTCCTAAGTTGTACTGATTCAAGAGTATTTGGTCTTAAGATTTTAGCTTGTCTCTCTTGGTGTGAAGAAAACACACGACATATATGTGTATCTATGAAATATATATATTTCATTGTATATTCAAATACTATAGTCTCAACTTAAGCTGTTGTGCGAATTTGATTTGATGCTTTTTTATTTATCAACATTTTCTGTGATTCTAGCTCACATTCATTCACTATTCTATCTTACATTCATTTTTTAAGATATGGTTACATCGTTCATCTCATTTCAATTACATCTTTGATGACGTCCTTCAAGCGACAATTGACGCACTTCATGTTTCTTCATTGCCAAATATTTGATACCATTTCATACCATTGTCGTCATTAATTATCACATGATCTGTGGAGTTTACCTAAACTAGTGTAGGGGTTCAGTCGGACGTTATAGATTGTACAAAAGTTATTCGATGAAGAGGATAAGCTTTGAAAGTTGCTCAGAAGCTGCTCGAGTAACATTTTGAATCCCATCACCTGGATGTTTAACCTTTATTTGCGTCTCAATGACGTTATTTTTTTCGTGTTACCACCAGTGTGTGTCAAAAAGCTACAGCTCAGATAGATTTGCATGGCCCTTAGTCTATTGGTAGGTTCTTTCCCACGAAATATGTCATTTCATTCCAAAACAGGTCTGTATCGCGATGATCCAGGTTATTGTTAGAGTCGTTTATTGATTGGTAAAATATGTAGCCTGATGCAAGGTAACACAAAATACCATTTCTTTCTTTCTCTCCCTTTGACAATATGCATGAAAAGCCTGCACAATCTGGCAACTTACTCTAGCGAACGTTTGTATATAGCACTCGGGTTATCATGGCCTCTTTAGATTTGTTATATCGTATTGCAATGATTTCAGGGTGTCATTTCGTCTCCGTTTAAGGAAAAGGCATTGGACAATAGTAGGATTGTCGCTTTGGGCATTTTCATACACGTAGCACACATGAAACTAGGCCACGCGTTCTTAAAATAACTGTGTCATGTTTTACTTGCTATCTGTGCCAAGGATGATCCCATATACGGTTAAAATACACTGGCGTCTATTTGATATATATGATATAGAATTCCTGTACATTTGATAGATGCTATTTTCTCACTGTGCACGGAAGAACCCGATTCTGACTCATCAGGTTTTGAGTTGGAACATGTGGCACGTAAACGTGCGCACAAGTTGTGCATTGATGTGAACGTTGCCTAATTGTTAAACAATATACACTACATGCATAGTTTTGTGGCCCCACGATACGAAAGGGACCCCTCTATTTTTGCCTTGCGTTTTGTAATGTATAGTTATTATTTGTCAAGCATATCGTTATTTTCGACAATATGTCAACTCATATCAAACGGCAATCTAGGTACATTTTTTAAGTTTAATTCTAGGTTGAGAAGTTGGGAGGGGCAAGTTGGGATGCGAATTTTGCCCAACTTCAGGCCGTTTTCTCATCATTTTCATTTAGTATTTTGAAGAAATTGGAGAGGCTAAAGTTTGGTATTTTCTTGTTTTATTATAACAACACACACAAAACATAGCGAGGGTGTAATCATATTTATGCTACAAAAAAGGGATGAATCAAGGCACATTCTTACACAGGAGTTAGAAGAAAAGCAAATGGGCTATAAAGTACTTATAAAGTACATATATGTTTTTTTCCTCACAAGGGTTTGCTTTATAACCATGGAAGAAAGGCTGTTCAGCGCAAACGCCGAGAAACATAAAAGAAACATCACATTTGACCCCAGGGTCAATCGATAAAATCTCCTTATAGTCTCAGCCGTATTTGTAGTTCATTGTATTTATGCTAAACCTAATAGATAGAATCATCAACTAGAGTTTGGCGACCTCATACCTCCATGAAAATTTAGAGCTTTTGTAAATTTCATGCAATTGACTAATACATTAACATAATTTATGCGTGTTGTTGTTCATCATTGACTAACGTACACATGTCACAAGTATAAAATTCCAATCATTAGACTTAAAGCGGCTTTGTAATTTGTACATAGATTATGCAAATAAGTTCCTCATTACCATATTTGGTATCTGCTTATATTCCATCTATCATAATTAATAAGTGTTACATTTATTGAAGTCCAGTTATTAGTAATAATGGTATTATACAATTTCCTCATTAATTATGCAAATAAGGTCCTCATTTGCATAACATGTATATCATTATGAACACCTTTGCCTAAGCTACCTGCACCCCTAAAATGATGCCAATCCGTCAATCCTTTCTGCAGTTATCCACTTTGAATGTCTTGACAAAAACGCCCCTGCAGTTCCGAAATTACATGTAAGGGGGCTGAAATCTGCCCCACTTTGTCATGTCACTGCAAGCTATCTACCACCCAAATGTCAAGACTATGTCATGTCCGGGACAAGAGATACATTGAAAAAACTGCCATGATAGAATATTCTCATTAATTATGCAAATTTACTCCTATTTTGCATAATTGGTATCTTATCTTGTACAACATTGTCTAAGGTACCTATATACCAAAAATCATGAAAATCCATTGTTCCCTTCTTGAGTTATCCTCTTCAGAAGTTTTTGACAAAAATGCCCCTGCTATCCCACACCTAGTCGGTAGGGGGCCAAAACTTATGTCACTTATTCCTGAGCACAAGAGCTATCTAACACTAAAAAATCGTGACCATGGCGTGTTCAGAACACGAGATAGCAAAACCGGAAGTTGCGCTGCAGTACCAAGGGAAGCCGCTAGGGGGCCCAAAATCTAATCACTTCTAGCTTTCATCGCACCCCACCAACACACCAAGTATGAAACTAATCCATCCAGCCGTTCTTGAGTTATCTTGTTGACAGACAGACAGACAGACACACACACACACAAACGCTGGGTAAAATATAACCTCCATGACATTTCATGGAGGTAACAACAATAAAAGAAATCAGATTAAAACACCAACTTCGACCTTATTTTGCTTTATAATTCTTACTGCATGTACTTGTCAAAGATTACCCAGTTAGTTTTTCAAACAATATATATATGATTAAAACAATATATATATATATATATATATATATATATATATATATATATATATATACATACATACACGTATATAACAGTTACATCAGCCATATCACAACGTAAAACATGACAATGATATTTCATCTAAATATATGATGAGAAACAGTAACTATATGGTGTTTACACGTGATGTTACAACCGCCATGTTGGTTGGCTGAACCTGAAGTAATCAGACACATAGAATTTGCATGTGTGTTGCATGTGTATGTGTAACAGCAATCATGTGTATCTTCAGCCATGTGCACCTACAATAACACATTTACATCCACGTTATAACCTGGCAACTTCCTGGTTTAACCATCAAACATGGCGGGCAGCACACGTGACTGCTATTTTAGAAAATTAATATACGGGGGGGGGGGGTAATTTGCCAGCTGCGCTATCCAACCATAGGAGGTCCAGCTGATCTTGACAGAAAGATTCTAGTAGTTCTAGTCTATTCGATCTTCTGGTTGATCCAGTCGAGGAGCGAGCTGACGCTGGCGTAAACCCCGGGGTACCCCGGCACGGCACAGCCCTCCCCCCAGCTGGTCACGCCGTCCAGTACCCAGGTCCCTCTGCGGGAACACACCAGCGGGCCGCCGGAGTCACCCTGCAACGACATCGTAACGTGTTCGTAAAACCACTTTGGAATATCAAACATCTAAGCAAGAAGTGTACTTACATTTTTAGTTACGTGTAATAATTACGTTTTTATGGTGACTTAGCACGCCATAAAACATATTAAGTATTACAGCCATTTTCAAAGTTACTAATGGTGGAATCTTGAAGGACATTTCTGCAATATGTATTTCTAATTTTAAAAAAATTGTGGAACTATGTCCCTTTATGATGTCTCTTTATGACGACCTTTATTTTACATTGCCCCGGATGTGAAAGGCATATCCGTACCTGACAAGTGTCATGGCCTCCTTCTGGGTGGCCTGCACACATCATGAAGTTAGAGATCTGCCTGCCGCTGTAGGCATTTCTACAGGCCGCGTTGCTGACCACCGGCACGCGAGCTTGCTTCAAAACGTCGTCGTCTCCAGTACCTGCAAGGCAGTGGTTTATTTCACATTTACGACAAATTACATGACTTCATTAACATAACTGCATTCCTATCGTTGTGGTTTGAACTGTTGTCGTGATGATCTACGTCGGCACACATATTACATTTTTAAGATGCCATTCATGCAACAGCAACTGACTGCTGTATCAATCTTAGATATCTCGACATTACAAAATAATAAGATTGAGGGAAGATCTGAGCACTGAATTACTGGCAGGAAATCTAAGAACTCATACGGCAGTTACATGTACATTGTACTGGTTAAGACAGAAAAGGCGTTTATAGTGATTCTGTCCACGACATCTAAATCAGTTTATGTTAACGTCACTGCGTACTTGAGGCATAATATGGTATGACATATGTACTGCTGTGATATATTATACTAGCTTGTGTAACACATAATTCATCGACTCAGTTGTAGCAAGGACGTTATATCAGATATAACGTCCTTGGTTGTAGCAACCCCGGTTAACAAATTATACCCTGCTATAATCCAGACTAGAATGAAATTTACCCCAGGGCATAATGTCTTTCTGGATTCTGTAAGCGTATAATCTCACTGCCTCACCCTGGGTGTTTCCCCATCCTGTGATGACACACATGGTTCCTGGTGTAGGGTTGTCCTCTGCGTCCTGCGGCAGACACGCTGTCCGCACGTACTGGTTTATGGTGGCGGGTTGGGACAGCTTCAACAGGGCGATATCCTTGTTGGGGACCGGGCTGGAGGCGTAGTTCTCGTGCATGATCAGCTGAGGTAAGTCAATGGAAATAGTATTTTTTGTTACGAACAACACATGTGGACAATAATGTTTTACCTACGCACTACAAACACACGCTAAAGATTGAATAGATTGAGATGTCTCCCATACCCCCTTACCACCGGGGAATGTGGCGCGAAAAGCTAACTGGGATTGCACCCAGGCTACTGTGCAAAAGAGATGAATGAGAGCATATAAGGCCATGCTGATTTGATCATATGGATGAATCTGTGCGCATCAATTTCGGCTGTTTGAAAAAAAACGTTTCGACCATGCATACTGTATCTCGTACAGAGCAGCTGGAAAATGAGCACGAAATGCCGTAAATAATTAAAGAATCTATTGTTCAGCATGCCACACTCTGTGTGTTAAGTTATTTATTCAATATTCCTTACCACTTAGATCTCTTGAAAACAACTTTTTCCTAACGTTAACATTTTTTCGCAACCTCGCACCAATTTTGATGATTCCCACAGGATGCCATCATATAATCATATCAGCACAGCCTAATGATGTTTGCCGGGCTGTCAGATGCATCTGAGCTCGTTAGATGCATCAGACGTTTAAAGAAAAAAACTCACATTACAGGGAGGAACAGACCGTCCTGTGGCAGTTCTAACTTTTAAGGATTATGCACCGTTATACGTGTTAGACGCGTTACCCGTGAGAGGCTGAAGCGTTGCTCGGTCTCATCGCTGCTGTAGGTGTGGTGCTTGCCCAGGACGATAGTATAGCGACCCGGGTTGGTACTGCAAGAAACAAAGGTTTTACATCATCGTACTATCCACATGAGCTGTTCTCATAGCCTTGTGATTTGTTTTTCCGACATTGGTCGAAAAATCTACAAATGACCCAAGGTGACGCACTGAACAAGTGTCAACGCTACGTACGAATTTTAGGATATCATAGCATGATACATGGCCTGTCAGAGCCAGCAACAGCGCCCTTTTCTCTGCTTTAGCATGTGCGCCGTTCTGCCACATTTCTTGCGACCTTCTTATTACCTACTCATACTAAGAAAGTTATTGTATGTTTATTTTATTATTGTGTGTTTGTATGTATGTTTATTTGTTGATGGACAGTTTAACTCTAGAAGCCTGGATGGACTGTATCAATATTTGGTATGTGGGTATGTCTAGATAACACCTTGGAATTATTAGATATTAGCATCCGTAGTGGCTTGTTAAGGTTGTTGCGGAACCGCCTACTTTGATATCTCGTTGATTATGCCTGTACATCTAAGTGCCTTTATATCTAACTGTGGTCTTACTTGTCGTCCACACAGTGTGCAGCGGTGACCACCCAGTCTGGAGTGATCAGCGTCCCGCCGCAGCGGTGACCAGCGGACGTCTGGAGAGATGCCTGCCACGGCCAGCTGCTGGACACGGCACCTTCGCCGCCCACGATCCGGTTCAGCGGCGGGAACACAGGGTGAATGGGCGGAGCTCCACAGGATGCACCCGGGTTGACTGACATGACACAAATATTGGACTTTACTTGTCTGGTTTTCACAAGATTTCCAAACAATGGCAAACATCTTTACATAACGACATCACAAGTTGAGAAAATATGCATTATTATCAAACAGAAGATCACACAACTCTAACCGTTACAATCCTTGCAGAAACATTCAATCTGAAAACTCCTTCGGAGCCAGCAAATTTTCTCTCGCCTCAATGGGATTCTAACATCCAATTATACACAGTCCAATACGACTCTCACAGTTCTTGCAAAAACAATCAGAAACTCTTTCGGACTAGCAATCTTCGTCCTGCCTCATGAGATTCTAACACACACTCCGGCGTGTTACCACGTGATACCGCGACATTCTTCTAACTAAGTGCAACAGTAAATAGTAGACCAAAACGTACTGCACCCAAACTCGTCACTTCCGTCCGCACAGTCTTTACGTCCGTCGCACGTGGCCCCGTTGCTGACGCAGGTCCCATCAAAGCAGGTAAACTCCACAGGAGAACACGTCGCTGTTCGAAAAAGACAATCAGGAATAAAAATTTGCAAACGTCGATATGATAAATATGATTTACACCTGTTGAAATGTAAGTATGCAGACAGTCTGAAGAGAATATTTTTATGAGCCAAGAATATTCTTTTTCCGAGCTTTACTTTCATCTAATAACTAGAAAAGTTATGTACATTAAGGGACGACATTGTGTGGTGCCCAGTGTTGATTCACAACTTGCTGATGATACTAATAAGGCCCCTTTCTCTGGACGGTGATCCAGGAGGGACCAAAACTGAACGTGTGTGGCTCGTGCTCGTAGTTTTACAACTGGAATATGATGTATACAAAGAATTATGTAAAAGACAAGAAAACACACAAAATGTTTCGATCTTTGTGATCCTTTGTGTGTTTTGTTGTCTATTACATAATGCCTTATATGCCACATATCCCAATTGTAAAAGACAACGAAACCCACTAATCTTAAAATGATTCGTTCTTTGTCTTAGTATGAGAGTGGAAAGGGGCCGTAAGTGGCGAACGATAACTCACGCGGTGGGTCCTCGGCGGTGTAGGTTGCGGAAAAGCCGGACTGCGTCACGGATCCGTCCGATGTGAAGAGCAGGAATGCGTCACTTCCGGTCGTGGCGATCTCGCGAGAGTGTGTACCACATAACTTCTTGACTTCCGGGGCATTTCTGTCTGTTCCGTCATATAACGTCAGGGCATCGTAGTTGCATGATCCCGACGCCTCCAAACTGAACGATGCAAATCTGTGGACAACAGAACACTTTGAACGTCTGAAAATGCTCAGTGGACTGCACATCTATTCATTGTATGTCGGAAGGATAATAAGATGTAATAAACAACAAACTCAACCAAACAGTTCACACCTTCAATGAGATTATTTTACTTTAAGTAGATTAAGTGTTTGTACAGAATCCGAACATCTTTTCAGTGTGAGTAAAGCGAACATACAGATGTGAAAAGTAGAATGCATAAAGGAAAGATCATTGAAATAGAATAAAAAGAAAGTATGCATTCTCGCAGTAATACACATTGCCCACATTGCTATGCATTCTCGCAGTAATACACAGTCTGCCACACAACAAGGCCAAGCGGCAGACGCTCGTAGGGCAATACAGTTTTCGGTTTAGCCAGTTAAACTGATGCACATTGATTTTTTTTTTCAACATCACGACGATGTTTACTTGCATACCTGATGACGACGATTTTTCCTGGGGTAACAGAGATTGTCCAGGAGCACTCGGCATTGTTGGGGTAACGGCTCGGGTAGCCTGGGGAGGTGAAAGAGCCCGAGTCGCCTGGCAGGGCAGTGGGGTTTCCGCACCCTGCCGGAGGAGGGGGAGGAGGGGGGAGGGTCGCTGAGAGGTAAAAAACAACATCGATTCGGTGTTAACAACGGTTGCTGGTTTAGAACCGCATCTGTTACAGCGACCCCTACCTGCAATTCTTAATAGAATCAGTTAGAATTACACATAATACTTGGTGTTAGACAATACACGTTGTTGTATACAAAAAACTTTTGCATGAAACGTCTGTCGTTGGATTTTGTCACTGAGTAACATATTGCATGAGACAAGTTTGGATATTGGTGCAGAAATACTTTACGGTTTACCTCTATCTATAAATCTAAATTTAGAATCGGTGAGTAAATAGCCACACTAAAACATCAAATTCAAGCCCAGATCTACTACGAGTACTCGAGTTGGTTCATTCAAGTCTGTTGTGAAGCTAAGCCAACATCTCATTGCTATTACTTAGCAAATCGTTTATAAAATGAACAAGCGCTTTTTTACCTGACGGTTCAACCTCCCTGAATCTTGCCAGAAATCCTGTGCCAGTGACGGACCCATCAGATCTGAACAATACCCTTATTTGATTGGTGGTAGAGACGTAGCCAGGCGCAGCATTACCGCAACCTCTTGCTAACAAAACAAACAAACGATACAAAAACATTAACCTACAAGCAGCGTACGTCAAACATCGGTGTGGTGAACGGTTATCATGTTGAAAAGAATTTGGCTAAATGACGAAACCTTTCCTCAAAATGTTAAACATAACAACATTTACAGTCAAATATGGCAGTGTTTGTACTCTGAACAAACTTGTGATTGTTTTTTTAAGTATGAGAACAGCAGAATGCACGTAGCCGTAAAACGTGCTTACCAACTCGTTCGCCATTCTCAATGATGTCGACTCTGTCGTAAGAACATCCCGGGGGAGTTCCCTCCAAGGCGAAGGTGTCAAAGGTCAGCTGGACGGCCTTGGTGTCGCTGACGGTAATGGTCCACTCGCAGTTCGCGTTGTTGGAGTACTGACTCGGATGATTCATCGAAGTGAAAGAGCCAGAGACACCTCGTATGAAGCCCGGGCTGCCACATCCTGACTCTGGACAAACATACGAAATACGTATTTGAGCTAATTTCTTATCCAAACAGTTGTATGGCTACAGCTTATTCTGTGCGCATCTTTTCCAGTTTTCCCATCCGAAAGAAATAAAAAAATGAAATTGATATTCATACTGCCAGTTTATACAGTATTTTTGGCCCAGACACCAAGTGACGACTGATCTTGTTGACAGATACCCAAACCCTACTGCCAAACAAGTCAGAAATGATCGAAATCAAAAAGTTACAGTGCTGAAACACTCACGACACCGTTCGGCTTTTTCGTCACTTCCGTCTCCGCAATCGTCATTTCCGTCACAGCGTACGTTATTGCTGATGCAATTTCCGTTCAGACACGAGAACTGGCCGGGACTGCAGGTTGGTGCTATAGCTGGACATGAAATGAACATATACAATCTTGTAAAAATGTTCCCGCTGCAAAATAGCCTTCTCAGTTGCAACTCAGTTGCAAATGTTTGGTGCATTGCCCTTTCCATTTGGTGCATTACCTTTCCCCATCCCTAACACAGCTTAAGGGCACAGATAAAGCAAATCATTTCAAGTCGCGAGTGTACTTGAATCGAGATTGACTAAAGACCAACAGGGCAATTAGGCAAGACACTAAGATAAAAGCAAGTACAATTTTTCTTCATCTTGGCACCTTTCATTTTTTCGTAATTTCCTTCGTCCATTTCTTTTAGATTGAGAACTTATCTAACCATCGACAAACTACGATTATTACACAGCTGAGGTATATATTTGATGTATACAGAGAGTTCTTACTGGGCGGATCCTCGGCCCTGAAGGACGCGCTGAACCCGGATCCCGTGATGGAGCCGTCCGATGTGAGGGTCAGGAATACCTCATGGCCGGTGGTGAGAATCTGGTCTTTATTGCTGCCGCACCGTCTCCCTGCCTCCGGGAAGGCCGAGGTCGGGCCGTCGTACACAACGAGGGCGTCATAACCGCACCGATGGTGGTTTTCGATGTCCATAGCCGTAAAGCTGTGAAGAAAGAAGAAAAAGCAAAATAGCGATGATGACAATTGATATTTCATCATTCACCTCGTAGTAAGAACTGGTCTCGGTTAAAAGTTGGCATACGAGTGACTGACCGAAGGTGGCTTGGGTGCAGTGCAGCAAAGTAAAGTAAAAACGTCTGTATTACAGAAGATTCGGTTTAAGTGGGGCGAATTTTCATACCACCAAACCTGCCCGAAAGGCTAACTACAGCAAGAGAGAAACGGCAATGGAGTTAAATCGCCACCTTGCCCTCCAACAGTCAAGGGAATAAGCAGACTGAGGGGAAATTTTCTTACCTGATTGCAACGATCTTCTCAGGAGCTACTGTTATCTTCCAGGAACACTGCTGGTTGTTTTGATAGTTATTGGGATATCCCGGACTCGTGAAGGCACCAGAGACACCAGACAGCATTGTTGTACTTTCACAGACCGCCTGTCCTGTAAACACATTAAAAACGTAGGTTATGATAATTAAAGGTAGCCCAATAGCCTTTCTTGAGGCCTTAGGGGCAGTGGTTTATTGATCCAATATGTCAAGGGGAAAGGTATTGGAATGCGGAGCCCATCCCTCTCCTCCTACCGCCCTTTACCTCCCGACTGAAGTCAGGTACCCGTTTCTATTCCCGACCGAAGTAGAGAAAGTATAAAAAGATTACTCGCGTAAGGTATTTAACATATCGTCTGTGTTAGGATTTGCTTTTATCAGCTTCAACACGTTACTTGGATTCGTTATCAATTGTTATCAGAAACAAAACACCTATCTTGTTTTCGTCGGCGTCCGTAAGAGCCGCCATGCTGAATTTTGACGTCATGCAGGGGGCCATTTTGGTCCCGAATGGAATATGGCGTCATTTCTTTCCAATAGGGGGAGTGGAAACAACTTACTCTCGCAGACGAGGTCTGTCCCAGTCCAGTCACCATCCCTGCACGTCCTTCTGTTGTCGCCGCCAGCACTCTCGAACCCTGAGCTGCACTGGTACGTGCAGGTCTCCTCCGCATCGTAAGGGGGCGTGCAGCCTGTGACGACTGTATCGGCTACGGTCGGTCGAGAGGGACAGCCATTGCCTACAAAATGGTTAAGTATTATCATTTTTTAGAATTACTTTTAAAGCTTGAATATTTCCATTTTTTCCATGAGTCAGAGAAGTTTTTAACTAATTAAGTTGGGCTTTTGGTAGCCCACACCCCCGCCATCCCCAAACCCAAGACTGGAAAGAACTTACTCTCGCAGACGAGGTCTGTCCCAGTCCAGTCACCATCCCTGCACGTCCTTGTGTTGTCGCCGCCAGCACTCCTGAACCCTGAGCTGCACTGGTACGTGCAGGTCTCCTCCGCATCGTAAGGGGGCGTGCAGCCTGTGACGACTGTATCGGCTACGGTCGGTCGAGAGGGACAGCCATTGCCTGTAAAATGGTTAGGTGTTATTATATAGAATCACTTTTATAAACTTAAATCTTCCGATGTGTCAGAGAAGTTTTAAGCTACTTAAGCTAGGCTTTTGGTAGCCCCAAAAGTCAAACTACTGAATGGTAAAAGCGGTTCAATCATCAAAAAGAAACAGTCCAGGATCCCTAAAAACTATTCATTTTCTCATCATTTTTGTACAGCAGTCACCATCCTTCCTCACGGGCACAAGCACTTTGAAAATAGCACAAACTCCGACAGAAATTAGTAAACAACTCACTGCTGCAGATCAGGTTTCTGCCGCCCCACCGTCCATTGATACAGGTCCTATTGGCATCCCCTCCGTCTGCGACGAACCCCGCGTTACATTGATAGGTGCAGGTTTCTCCAGCAGAGTACGGTGATGCACAACCGGTGACGCTGGTGTTAGGTACGGCTGGCATGCTGCCACAGGGAGTGCCTAAACACAACGACTGGGTGATCACGTTGTGTCTCTGTCATTGTCGAGGCATTGTTAGCATAAAAAACGACGCTTTTGTATACCCATGGCACAGATAACAACAATTCTGCTTCTATATCATCATTAACAAAGAACGGGGCCATCAGTTTCGCAGGTCTGTATTGTGACGTGTTTTCAGGTACCTCACGATAATTATACGTTTGGTGCGGTGAGAGACAGATCTGACGTTTCAATAATATTGTGCAGTGTCTAGACGGATTCTGACTTTTCAGACATAAACTTTATTGTCGCAGCGAAAAGTGCATCACAACAGAAATAGAAATCAAATCTGAAAAGTCTACTTTAATACGAAGAAAGAAAGGCTAACATGAGTAAATATGTGTTGCAATCGAGTCACAGGTGGATTTCAATATCTTTTCTTTTGATGACACATCAATTTGCCCAATTTTCTAATGTATTTTTTTGCACTGTGAAAGTTGTCGCATGAGCATCTGAAGACAATCTTTATTGACAACGACAAAAGTACAGCGACTTTCGTAAGATCTACATGAATAACAACTACTTACAGTACAACTAAACACATATATATGGATATCTATAGGTATGGATACATCAACATAAAGGGTCTAGCATGTCATTTACACTATTGGTTCTACGGTATAAACAATCGTGAATATATTTGCCTACTTGTACACAATGTGGATTTTCGCCTCCCAGAATGTACTTGAATTTATCTATCGAACAGAGAGTAGCAAAGTCTTTAGAGCGAGCGGAAAGTAATGTGAACAGCTCTGTGCGTTTGTCATCATATTGAGAACAATCCATAACAAAGTGACGTTCGTCTTCGATCTCATTTGGGCAGAATGGACAAAACCTCTGGTCACGGGGAATTTTAGAATATCTTCCGGCTTCTATATTTAGTTTGTGATAAAGTCAAATCTTCGCATGTGTCGTCTGTGATGGTAATCGTATACAATATAATTGATGAATTTATTGACACGTTATTTCCGCACACAATTGTAAAACACCCACCAACTTGCTTTCAGTCATTCCTCTGACCCAGCTTTGGAACTTATATCATATATGGTGAGTGCTTTATGATATTGTACGGAAATAATGTGTAAAATATTCAAATCCGCTTACATGAACAGCTCAGTCGCCTCCCGGCCCATCTGGGGCCCTTCCGTCTGTTCCTGCAGGTGAGGTTATGGCGTCCCCTCCGCCTCACGCAGCCTGTCCGGCACTGGAAATGGCAAGTCTCACCCAACTCAAATGGCGCCTCACACCCGCTGCGAACCGTGTTGGTTAAGGTGATTTCGCCACACGTTTCTGGTAGGACATATTGTATCGTTAGTAAATGTCAACAAATGTGTGGATTGATGAGCATATTTACACGGTGGAGATACAGACATTTACTCCTTGCAAAGTGATGAAACGTTACAATCTAAGTTATGTAAAATTGGATGTACTAAATTTACATACTTGGTAAAATAGAGTATCACAGATACAGATTCAGATTCGAAGAACGGTTACATTTTTTGAAAATACGAAAACAAGTATGCAGTAAATTTTCGTCCATCTGTCAGTATTTCATGGAACATACAAGATGTTTACAGCTACGAAATTTAATGTACAAAGAATACTATTACTGTACTAGTACATAGTCTTCAAAATAGCCGAATATGTGTGTGAACTCACGTTGTGTGTATGATAACTCGACTGAAGTCAGTGTGGCCAAGACGAGGAGAACATCGCCTGCCCTGCAGCACACAGACACACACGATACTGATTAGTTTGTCTGTTTGAAACTTTATTTATTCATGAAAGCTCAAATCGGCCTGCAAGGGTCAGACAAAGTATATAACAGAGATACAGTTTACATCGTTTAGAGTCTTTATAAGTCCTATAAGTTATACACAATTTACATACATACAAAATACATGATAGAAACTGCTACATGACTCAAGTCCGTTCATTTTGGCCGTTCTCCTTACTTTACGAGTCTCTAGACAACCTGTAATGTCTGTAATATGTGAAGAGTCTACTGCTTTCTCGGAATGTACGTGTTACTCAAACATAAAATCAATAACACTACGACTCGATGCGCCTCCGATACCATTCTCTAAAGTCCTATTGAAAATGGACAAAGGAAGTAGCGTAAGTTACAAAGTTAATGTAGAAAGATATTGTACGCCAAAAAGGAGTGACTCAAGCAACTGGATATGGTTTTGCAGGCCGCTTTCCAAAACCATATCCAGTTGCTTGAGTAACTTCTTTTTGGCGTATCTTATTATCTGGATGTCTAACCTACATCGACGCCGAAATTTTATGTTTCAAAGACAGTGATATATTCTTGCACATTTCTTTGTAACATACATCTAACCTTTACACTTACTAAATGTGTTCTTTCTACCAAATGGCGTCCAAATCCCATGCAAAGTAATTTCCGGTGGAAATGATTTAGGGGTGGGTTTTATGACGTCTTTATGTTGGGGCGTCTTTTGAGGATTTGACCCAGAAGAACTGGATTCTAATTTCCTGACATGCAGTCAATGATGTGCCTGATGTTTTACACGACTTTTCTCACTCCACCCAGGTGTACAAATGGGTACCTGACTTCGGTTGGGGTAAAAGGTAAAAGGCGGTGGGAGGAGAGGGATGGGCTCCACCTTTTAGTACCACCCCTACGGCTTTAGAAAGGACATGTGGCTTCCTTTACATTTCCTGTTTACTACAAATATAATTTGATATTTATTTGTAATGTCGGTCAAACTATATATATCCACATATATACCGATTGTCCTAAGTCACGACTCACAAGTCACGCGAAATGTTGAAGAGTCTGTCTATCGCAGTAGGAGGTTTCAGTTGTCTTAAATTGCTGGTGACGTCAAGAGTCGCCATGGAAATCAAAACTAGTAATACCAGACGTGCAGGAAAAAGGTAAAGCTATCTAGCAATTATCGGAACGATTTTGACTACCAACATCTGCATGGAGATTAGTCACGTAGGTGCAGAATGAAATACAACACAAACACGGAAACGACTACAAGGAAAAAACGAGAGTGCGTCAATTATGACTGGTTTGTTTGGCGGGAACTGGGTGTGTCTGTCGATGATTAGTTGATAGATACTCACATAACATTTTGTTGTCCAGGGGGATAGATGTTTTATATACCTAAAACGTCCTAAATGTTGAACACCATTATGAGGGTTGACTGGACATGTTTACAATAGAAATTCAAAGTAACGATATTCATACGAGTAGAACCCTCGCTGTTAGTAAAGCTATGCAGTACTCTGTATTTATCCACACGCTATAATACATCACATTGATCACACTGTCCTTTAGTATATCATAACATCATCAATATGTGTGAAATACACGAAACACGAATTAAGTAGTGAGTAAGGGCGGTCCGCAAAGTCTGTAAGTCACCACGAGTTTAAAGCTTACAAAGACAAGCTAGGACTATATCTTGTAATGATCCTATAAAGAATATAATTTCTCGAAATGAGGCAGATTTTGAAGCTCGGTTTTAAAAAAAATTTTCGAAGGGAAGGTTACTTTGATGATACACCCATGAAAGGTAAACCAGCATCGCGCATCGCATCTACCAAAACTGTATTTTTAGATAGAGTGATGTCACCAGTTAAGGTGTGTAAAGTTCAGTGACTGGTAGTGCCACTTGCATTGACAGACGTTTGACTCATGGCGATCTATAGATAGAAACTTCGGCTTACCAAAGATACATCTACCTGTAGGGAGACCGCCAGTTTACAACCAATCGTTCAATTCGATTTCGATGCCGTAGAAATTTCTAGCGAACTGTAACAAAACCACCCACTGACAAAAATCTAACACTGCCTTTTCCGCAACGAGACAGTTGAATTCTGCACGACATATATGTACGACGTTCCCAAGAATGCCCTCAGTTGATCGTACGACGATCGAATGACGTTTTGACCGGGCTCTAAGGAGTCAGACGTGCACCAATATATGTCAGAGTACCACATATACTGCTCTACACAAACAAGACTCTTACTAGTAGAACAAACAAGGCAAAAGTCATGTTGGTAGCTAGGTTATCCGACCAAATTGGTGGATGTCTCCCATGTACACATACCAGGACTACTTTGGCAACTTCTTAGCCAAAAGTGCTACCAACTATATCGAAGTTATAGTGGGATAATCTGTGGTTTATCCCCGTGTTAAACAGACATTGTCAATACTACTGCTGTGCTGAGATGCCAACATAGAAGAAAATCCATGGCGGGAACACTAGATAAAGGCTCCGGGCCACATTCGTCGTCCCATTCTGTTCTCGTTGGATTTCTGGCGAGGATTTGACAGAGCCGACCATTAAAAAGTTTATAGTAGCTTTATTTTCAGGCACAAGACAAGTAGATTACGGTACGGTAAATCCACGACTGGGACAAAAATTTTCATAAATTTAGTTCATTTACCTGCCGTGCGACCAAGTCACCATGTTCTTCCGAGGCACACATATAAGTACATTCAATTCAATCTTACAAGGAAGTGAGTTTGGAATATCACGTTTTTGCCCGATACGAATTACGATTGATAGTACCAACACCAAACAATTGATATCTTAAGCAACATACACGTAGTTAAGATATGAAGCCAGCCAGTTGTAACAACAACAATGCCAAGGACATTTGGATTGAAGTTGGAAACATTGTTCCTGTGTAATCACAAAAAAGTGAGCACGTTTTTGTTAACATGTCATTTGGTGCCCAGAATGTGCTTGTTTAGAATGAACTTACCTCATCTTGGTTGTGTTCTTCTAACAGGTACGGTGTGTCTATAGGTAGTAGACTGCTTCTTTCTGCTGAGAGACACTTTGCACAACTGGTATTTGGGTGCGTACTGGGTTTAACAGGGCTGAGTGACCCCAGTTTTAACTTTTATCCCTGTAAAGTGCCTCCTCTGTACGTCACCTTTTATCATGCAGATCAGCCGGTCATATAGCCCGAAGGAAAACTGGGCGGTGACGAATTATATGTCACGAAGAAAAAAAAGTATATATAGAATTTGACCCCCACACCAGAAACACCCCCACCTCACACATATGTATGTATACAGCCTATTTGATGACTTGAATTAGCTTGTGAACGTGAAGTACTACTTGTAAACAGTTTGCCAGATACCTGTTGTTGGGGCTGTCCTAATACTAATACTATAGATTGAGAGAACCGGTTTTGTGTTGTCTTTATAATGAATATTTTCGTAACCTAAATAAGGGTCGTTGACATTTAAGGCACACCTGCTGCTGTATGTTGTAAGAGTTTCGTAAATCTTCATTGCAAAGGTTTCAGTTTTTGACATGAAATTCGCAAAGGTTGACAATGTTGAATACTAGTAGTCCAATACTATTGTTTCCAATAGAGCATAACATCTACATGCGTACTAACAACATGATGTCACATGGGCTTACCAATCTGGTGTGCCTAAATGTGCCTGTTGGGCACATGATTCACTGGGGAGTATGTGTTCACCTGATAATTAGATAATTATCCTGTCAAACTGGTATTGTGTTGGGGAGGAAACGTAAAAGTTGGACTATTCATTGTGACAAATATGCCATAAGGTGAAAGGGCAATCATGTGGAGATCCGCACTTGTATATAGTAATATTCCAGGAAGTATGATCATGATGAGGGCTGGTCGATAAAGTTTTTAACATCTAGGTAATTATATACTGTCACTAATGCCCCTTTGCTTCCCGCCACGATGGCCCTCTCGTCGCGCATGAGCTCTCCCTGTGACCTAAAATCTGAGTTCGCTAAACGAATTGTATACCAAAAAAATAATTTTGTCACACCTTGTGTGTTTTGTTGTCTTTTCCGTTACATGTTTCCATTTTGTATGATATACCCAATATGAAATCGAAGGTTTCAAGTCGCAATGAGAGCGCAGAGCGATCGTCGTATGGTGGAAATGGGTGAAATGCCTGACTGTTCTCAATTATCCATGTATTCATCTGGATAATGGACTACTCATCCGGATACTTGTGGAACTATTGCAATGAGCGCGGTAACTGTTACTAGTTATTAGTGACAGAAAATCACAAACACGGATACAATGCTGGTTGCTATAGTATGTAGTCATACATAAGCTTCTGCTCAACTATGTCTTCTACGAATTGTGATGGATTTGGTATCCACTGATACTGTCCTCCATTGTTCTCTACTTATCGTGTTTATTTCATACATACGGTGTGATAAGCCGATGATGTGAATCCATCTTAATAGATAGTTCGGTGAATAGTTTGTAGAACTCATTTTTTACAATCGATCATCAAAGCTTTTTATTTTGACATGCAAATAGTCTAAAGATGTAAGTTTTGAATTACAGGACAATTTCCAATTCCTGTATAGGATATCAACAACAAAGTAGTCAAGTAACATTTATATCAAAATCAAGACGCAACATATCTGCTCTGTTCCATACACGTCATTTATTGTTCATCAAGAAAACATCTCGATTAACTTGTGTAATACACAGGCTTTTCATGATCTTGAAACTTTTTGCTGACGCCTCAGGGGCGAGCCTAATGGCAAACTCGTATTCAAAGTTGTGTCGCTATATAATACATCTCTAGTTTTCAGCTATTTTCTGCTGGACCCAGTCCAACATGGAGGTGACCCGGGCGTAGACACCGGGGTAGCCGGGACGAGCACAGCCGTAGCCCCAGCTCACCACACCGTTCAGGTACCACTTGCCCTGGCGGGGGCAGACCAGCGGGCCACCGGAGTCACCCTGGAAAATGCAAGAGCACTTCAAACCGACGAGCTATACAATCTATCAGTTATTCTAGTCTATGAACCAGTGACAGAGCTGCTATAGGTAGTCGTATTTTTCCGGCCACAGGGGTTGTGGGTGTCTAGGAACGGTCTCCACAGCCTCTGCAACTGAAGTCAGATACCCATTTACATGTGGATGGAGTTAGGAAAGCTGTGTTAAGTGTCTTTCTCAAGGAACCAATGCCTAGAGAGGAACGTTCTGTATGTTATGTTGATTGACCCGCTTTCTCTTAGCTCATACCCACCTGGCAAGCATCGTGTCCTCCCTCTGGGAACCCAGCACACATCATGAAGTCGGTGATCTCTCCGTTGTAAGACCCGGCGGAGTTACAGTCGGTGTTACTGACCAGAGGAACGCGGGCCTGCTTCAGGACTTCATCGTTACCCGTACCTTTATGAAAACAATCAGAGCGCTAGATAAAAAAATCGGACGTTCCGCTGCAGTACCGTATAAAACCGTTAGGACTTTTGCTCCTCCCCGGGTCTAGTCTACTAGTATATCATACATTTGCTATGGGTTGGATGAGAAAACTTTACAGAGCAACATAAAAAGACATGATGAATCAAGTCGTAACTTAACGTTACATTCGTGCCGCCACCAAAAACAAAGACATTACATGAGTACATCAATACAATAATACAAATAAGTAAAACAAAGCAAATTCATACAAATAAACTAAACGATATTAAATGACGTTTAAAGTCCCTTAAGACTGGTAGGATGATGTTTGAATTATCATGGAGGCTGTGTTGGCAGTAATCATATCATAATACAAGTGGTCGTTGAAATTTTGATCCGTGAACACCTTACTGTCGGAAGAAAGTTTACCATTGTACCATGAGGATATTTGTCGTTAATGAAGTGATCAGCCCCCTTCACACGAGAGCACGAATGAGCCGGAATGCCGTCGGAATGAAAATTCTTTTCTGTTCCTGGCAATTCCTGGCAATTCGTAGTGTGTTCTAAAGGCATTCCAGCTATTCGTGCCCGTTCTTTTGGCTAGGCCGAAAGTTTTTGACATGTTAAAAACTGTCGAGGTGCATTCGAAGTGGAGGAATATCGAATTGCATTCATAGTGGATTCTAAGTGTGTTCTAACTATTCCTACTGCAGTCTGACCGCATTCTGCGGCATTCCAACATTATTCGAACATTCTTATCTCATTCGATGGAGAATCGAAACGGCAAGCCATCTCGAATCCTGCCCGAATGTGGCCGAAAGAATATCTGGAATGTAGTCGGAATGTCTAGAATACACTACGAATGCACAGGAATAGAAAAGAATTTTCATTCTGACGGCATTCTGGCTCATTCCTTCTCGTGTGAAAGGGATTTAAGGCCCATTTGGAATTCCCACCCGAATGGCCCCGAATGTGGCATGAATTTTGCAAATACTTCATTCCGGCTGGTTCTGCTTGATTCCTGCTGATTCGGTTTCAGTGAGAAGGCCCTATAAGGAGCTGTCAAGAACCTTTCGACATACATGAATATTTGAGAACGTTTGCACTTAAGGTATTTTTGTTTTTCGAAGACAACGGACAGCTTCGTTGAAATGTTTTTGAACCTGTGATAACGCTTCTTGGTGCACATGGAAACAAAAGCGTACCCAGGGTCTCTCCCCATCCAGTGATGACACACGTGGTGCCGACAGGAGGGTCGTCTGTGAGGTGCTCGGGCAGACAGACGGTCTG
This sequence comes from Branchiostoma floridae, assembly GCF_000003815.2. Lineage (NCBI taxonomy): Eukaryota > Metazoa > Chordata > Leptocardii > Amphioxiformes > Branchiostomatidae > Branchiostoma > Branchiostoma floridae. The sequence goes on from NC_049981.1 coordinate 28,697,831, forward strand.
GATGTACTGGCCCAGGACGGCGGGGCGGGACAGCTTCAGCAGGGTCAGGTCCTTGTTAATGAGCCTGCTGTCGTACTCCTCGTGAACTATTACCTGTAGCAACGATATATGATAGATGTAATGTATTCTGCATGATTGACCCATACCATTAGATTTATCATGATCAATCGACTTGCCTTTTCTAGGCATTGCAAAATACAGTAGTTATGATGATATGCTAATATATCAATGATATAGGGGAAAAGGCAGTATACATATACGTAAACATTCGGCTAACCTTGGAAAGAGAGAACCGCTCCTCAGATACGGTGGACTCGTACGAACGGTGTTTACCCAAAACTACGGTGTAACGACTTGGGTCAGGACTGCAGAGGAAGATAAACATGAAGTAATAACTTCAATATCATTCTTCTTTGTAAGGATGCCATAAGTTTGCATATATGTGCTGATTGCCGTAGTCGCCATCTGTGTGCTTAACACTCTAAGGAAAGAAAATACGAGGTACTGTACTTGATAACTGGACAGATGTTTTATGTCATTTCCAAAGATTTAAGCGATCGCTCAACGAATTTCATTCACCATGTACATGAATTCGAAGAGCTAATCATTTCTACGTTTTGTTGTCTTTTAAACCATACGTTTATTCTATATTGTACACCATATTCTTGATTAGAATTGTCATGTGTTACGCATGATAATTACGTTTTTGTGGTCGTAATACGGTCGTCAAATAAGTGATCGTCATCTAGTGGAAAGAGGCCTTTCTGAATTCGAAGAACAACATGACTTACTCGTCAGCGAAGCAGTGAGCGGCCGTCAGGATCCACTCGGGGTGGATGAGGGACCCGCCACAGAAGTGGTAGGAGGTCATGAGAGACGCCTGCCAGGGCCAGCTGCCGGGTACAGCAGCTTCGCCGCCCACGACACGGGTTGGCGGGAAGACGGGCTGGATGGAGCCGGAGCCGCAGGTGGAGTCACCGCCTGTAAACAACGTAAGCATCAGCGGGGTTCCCTGGGCACTTCACTTTTGCCTGGCTTATTCTACGGTCCCATTTGGAAAAAGGGGTCTCTCCGAGTAGCGTGAGGGCTGTTTTTCTGCACTTTTGGGTGTGTCCCACTACGTGACCCCACGGGCTACCCCGCGGCTACCGGACTATTTTGTGGCACAGCCGAGCCCCCGGACTTTTTAAATCGGAGTTAAAACTAACCCGGGACCCGGCAACAAATAGACATCGTTATCTTATTGTGAAAACACGGAGAGATACCCCGTGGTATCTGACAGTCCACCAGGACAAATTCGTGGCTTCAGAGGCCGGCCGGGGATACATCCCACACGGGCACCGGTGCAAATAGAGCCGCAGCATTCATTCATTATTAAGGTAAAAGTGATCACTCTATTCTCCGTTAATGCTAATGCATTGGTAACCAGTTGCTATCTGCAAATACCTTGCATGGTGTTATGCGCAAAGAAAAAGGTCAAGTACCACAGAGGAATTCGTCACTTCCGTCCCCGCAGTCGTCCTTTCCGTCACACTTCAGGCTGGCGCTGATGCAGGTGCCGTTCCAGCAGGTGTGCTCATCAGGTGCACAGGTGGCTGGGACGAGAAGGACAAGAGGCCGTTACACAAGCAAAACATGTATACCCAACCATTGTCAGATGTATATTCTACAAGCAGGTCATCGTAACATAGTATTACGCACTTGAAACAGAAAACACACTACAGGAGCTAAGGATGATCTCAAAAAGTAAGACACGGAAGAATCAAACGTACAGAAGAATCAAACGGAGACCAACTGATTGTAGTTTCGGTATGTTTCTACTTTTTTTCTGGGGGGTAAGCCATTAACAATGTTTGCAACATTGACTGTAATTGTTAGACTACTCCATGTTTGATTAGAGTGTAGTAACAGACTGTACATATTCCTTAAGGTTTCCCAGTATTTTGACAAATGTACTGCATGTATTTGTCTTTCCTGACTGTTCCACTGCCCATGTACTGCATGTTAAGTTACACATGTAATTCGTCCAGACACACCAGTGTATGTTATCCCTCCATGTGCAATAGTACTCGACTGTACAAACACTAGTCTTAGTGGTTGACAAATGTACCATTGTTGTTGTTGTTTTTAATTTAAAAAAATGTTTGCAACGGGAAGTACATTTTATGGTTAAGATGACCATATCATTTCAACAGGGACATTTACGTGGAGGATCCGCAGTAGAGAACCTGGCGGAGAATCCGTTCCCTGGGACCGAGTGATCACTGACGAGCACCACGAAGGCCTGGTTCCCGGACGCGGTGACTTCGCGGAGGGTGGAGCCACACAGTCGGGTTAACAGGGGCCCGTTCCTGTCAGGACCGTCATACACGGTCACGGAGTCAAACCTGCAGGTAGGCCCGTCTTCCAGGTCCATCACATCGAAGCTAGAAGGAGAGAAAGGCCACATCTTGTATTGATATCAATTTAGATATAAAACACAACACTTAAGTAAGCGAAACACTCAGAGATTGTCCTGTTACTAGTACTTGCCGTCAGATCTACTTTGGCGATGAAACTTGGCAGGAATCATTGGCAGAGGAAAAGTGTCGTCAGCCTTCTAACGGGACGACCCGCCCAACACGCAGCGAAAGTGCGCTTCACCTGACGTCTATGTGGTAGGACCCATCTCTCTTCATCACATGGCCCTGCGACGTCTGATCGCTTTTTTAAACCCCATTTCGCTCGGGCGGCAACCTTGCTGCCAACGCGAGTGATTTGACGGAGCGTTTGTGGTGAGAAAACTTAACAAGCCAAGGTAGTCAACATGGGAATGATTGTTCATTTCATTAGACAGTGTTCTTGAAATACTTTTCTTGTTATATTTTATTCACAGCAAATAGCATAAATTTATCAAACATCGTTACCTGATGACAGCCAGCTTTCCAGGAGAGACGGTTATCTGCCACGAGGCGTCCATGTTATCAGGGTACTTGTCAGGGTAGTTCGGTGAGGCGAAGGTGCCGGAGTCTCCGGTTAACACCACAGTACTGACGGTGACAGGGGGAGGTGTCGGCTGGGCTGGGGAGAAAAAAAGTGTCATCTTTTTACGCACTAAAGATTCAAACTCGATGCATGTACATATAGAGATACTTATAGATGATATATAAGTCTCTAAACAACATAAGTTGTTATCGAAATTTATCATAATTTTTAGTATAGCACATTTTATAACCACCGGCGACAGTGGCTAGCCATGCCTATCTTGATACATTGTAATATGAAAATACTCCTTTGAAGAAAAGGACAGGATATTGTCGAAATAGAAGACTCTCTGTATTGCGATGTTGCTCGTAGCATATCTTAATTCTAAAAAAATCTATACTAAGCATTTACGACTATAGTAACAATAATCTTACATTTGATCCATTACATTTAACGTTGTGATATGTACTACGCATACAAATGTCTATGGACCTACGGTTGGACATGTCGTCGATGGCGCTGAATGTTGCAGAGAAGCCGTTATCGGTGACGGAGCTGTCGGACACGAACCGGACCGTCATGACGTTAGAGGACGACACCAGGTCAGCGGGACGGACTGTACCACAGTCCTTCACCAGGAGGGGGGCAGAAGCGTCGGCACCATCGTAGACGGCAACGTAGTCGTACCTACAGGAACAACGAATAGATAGTAGTTGCTTTGGGCACGGGCACATTCGTCAGAGAACATCGTACGCTCTTGGTGCCGGACGATTTCAAAACAGACTGTGATATGGTGATTGTTGACAGATGAATTCTGTACGATTCGTGCATGATTATATCAAGATGCCATCAGTTTATGGCTAGGCTTCAGAATCAAGCGGTTTGATGACATTGTTCAATACCAGAGTACGCAATTGTTCATAACCTCGACAGACAAATTGTCCTTCTACGTTTCTACAATTGTCAAGATGGAGTGCAAAAGTACTTAAGATATAATGGTACATATGTTTAAGACTGTAATTCATCTTCAGCTGCTTTCCCAACATGGTAAAACTAACGTATAGAATATAATTGATATGCAGCAGTTCCACTCACTCGCAGGAGCTGCCGTATTCCAGATCGATCTCCGTGAAGTGGAGGAGGACAAACTTGCCCGGAGTGACGGTGATGGTCCATGTGCAGTCCTGGTTATTGTCGTAGTTCATGAGTTCTATCACACCGGAGTCCTGCTGGAGGTCCCCGCCACACGCAGCCCTGCCTGCAGACGCCTCGTGTACCCCCACCCCCACGCACAGTACAAGTATCCAGATCATGCTTCTTTCAGATACCCTACAAGAGAGAACACCTGAGTCGCTTCTGCTTCTTAAATCTTAGTCCTTATCTTAACAACTCAAGCCTAGTTGCGTCAGTAGTAGCCCCTAATGGATAGAATATTGATATTATCTCGTCCTGTCAATTTACTCACCGTCTCTTCAAACAGAAGTGTCGAGAAAACAGCATCTGCTGCGCGGGCGTCCGTATGATGAGCAACGTGGTTTGAGATTTACTGATTGCTGGGAAAGAACACGTCACTCCTTACCAACCCATCTCAAATAATGGCATAAGTAGTCATTTCCTTAAGATAGACAGCCGGCGTAGTGAACTGTAGCATGCTTTCTTCGCAAAACGTAAAGCTGTCAAGTCGCTGACTTTTAAAAGCCACAAAAATGCACCCTTGTGTAGGTTACAAGGTTTTATTGAAGACATACTCATACACGCAGACAGTGTTACTTATAGTAACTTATTAATATAGATGAATACTTCTTTCCATAGTTTTGTTCATCACGTCTTAATCAATAACTCATGAATACGAGTCTTCCAGTATAGGTCGTCATAGGTCTCTATAGGTGATTTTTGGGATGATACAACAATTGCTGTACCATATATTCATGTATGGATAAGTATCAGTTTCTTTTTATGTACAATAAAAGGACGTTTGATTCAATTATATGGCGGACTTCTTGCAATTCTTGCAATGGGATTCTACATTCTAAATAGTCTTGCTCCTCTTATAGTATTGCTCCAGATTTTGCCTCTGGATTTGAGTTTCCCTGGTTGTGTTGTAAGTGGTGGATAATGACAGAGGACTACTCGTTATCGCTAGGTCGGCATATTTTTTTCTTTGTACGACTCTTAAGCGGTCGACTGGTCTCGCCGATGTAACGTTAGTTCACCTTTATCTGCGGGATAACCTTTATCCGTTGTTTTTAAAAAAAACTGAATATTTCGGGATGTCAATGCGGCGGACGGTGGTTTGAATTGGTAAACAAGCTGTATTTTAAAAAATATTGCACTCTTCTAAAACCACTGTCCATTCACTTGATATCCCTAAACACCCCCTGGTTTTAAACCAACGGATATTGGTTACTCCACGGATAAAGGCGAACTAGCGTTATGTGTTGTTGCAGTTGGGTTCTATTTTGCAATTGGTGCATTCAAAATATCGGTCCTTTGAATGCACTAGTTTTTAACGGAGAGTTGAGTGAAAAATTGAAGTTTGTTGGCAGTGTTGGCAAAATTGGTGGCAATGTTGAAGATGGGGAAGATCCGCGGGATGAAACTTCCTGGACATATGAAATGGTTATGTTGACCTCGTTTCTTGTCTTATTGTCTTCATCTCGTTTTCATGTCGACTCATTGTTATGGTATAAAACCTGCTCTTCTAAAGATCTGCACAGTGTCACAGACGAAAGGAAGTGGATGCTACCTGAATTGGCCGTTTCCAATGTCATATCCAGTTGCTTAACTAACTGCTATTTAACGTATCTTGTTACCTGAATGTCTAACACTTATCGACAAAACATCATATGGTAATTCACGTTGCCAGCCCGCCCCAGTTCTCGTATATTATTAGAATGCTTCCACCATTGCCCTGTCACACGAACTTTAATAGCTACAAACATACTTTTATTTCCCAGACTGCCCGGCCAGACCCAGGACTGATTTGTGACCTCACTATAAGACAGACCAGGAATATCCAGAAACAACTAGGAAACATGGCATGTGTAAGATAGATGCTTTATTTCTTTCGACGAAAGTCAGAATGTTGTTTCACGTTGGTACGGTTTAGACATTGCTTGTTAAACTCTTGGTGTTGGGGCGAAACGGTACATCGTTTAGTTGGCAGCCATCTTCTGGCCGACCCAGTCCAACATGGAGGAGACACGGGCGTACACGCCGGGGTAGTTAGGCTGGGCACAGCCGTAGCCCCAGCTCACCACACCGTTCAAGTACCACTGACCCTGCTTGGGGCAGACCAGCGGGCCACCGGAGTCACCCTGGAAAGTAACAGACAATACAGTTGACTGAAGTTATTCATCTTTGACTTAACGTTATGTTATAGTGGTGTCTGGTCGTAGTTATTTAAGTGGTGGGAAGTGAGAGGGAAGATCAGACTTGTCGGAGTGGCAGTGAGTAGAGTTCAAAAGTGGAAGAACTAGTTGTTAATCGGAAGTGATAGTTCAGGTCATTTAGTCAATAATCTATGGAAGAGATTACTAGTTTACGGGGAAGTGCTGTTTTTGTCTTTGTCTGTGTTTATACAGTTACATATTTTCTATATGCTAAATTACATTTCATCGTCGAAAGATGGGAAGTGATCCATGGACACAAGGGCATATGGTAATATGAAGCCATTGCGATCAAAACCTTATTTGCATAACTAAAGAACTACAATTGATCAAGACATGCAAGAAACTAAATTTTCCACTAAATCGTGAGATTTTCGCACTTTCGTTTGTCGTTCTTCAATGACAACGCTTGGTTATTAGCAATCAAGATCAGGAGATATATATACTGTCTTTTGAAGAAACCAGAAGCACCCACCTGGCAAGCATCGTGCCCTCCCTCCTGGAAGCCAGCGCACATCATGAACTCGGTGATCTCTCCGTCGTAGGAACTTGCGACGTTACAGTCGGCGTTACTGACCAGAGGAACGCGGGCCTGCTTCAGGACATCGTCGTTACCGGTACCTTTACATGGACGACGATAAAAGTTAGTAATTCAGGAACTGAAGGCAAATACATAAGAATTTTTTTTCTATTTTCCGATTAAAGTACACTTCATCATTTCTAAGGTCTTCTTTCAGCCCAAGCCGAGATATCATTATGATTTGTCATGTGTCACAAGTAATTTATTTTGCCGAGGAGTTGGTCGCAAAGTCGTCGAGTGCGCATCATGTCTGTTGGAGGAAAGTTTCAAGTTTGATGAGAGTTCACAATATGTGGACAAACCGATACAAGAACAGTCCTATCCCTTACATGACCAACCTGCTGAATGGACTCTAGCCATATATTGAACATGTTACCTGATGTAAATAGCTATTTGTAGCCACGCATTGTGCATGTCAAAAATACATCATCTATTTACCCTGGGTGTCTCCATATCCAGTGGTGACACAAGTGGTACCAGCTGGAGGATCGTCACTGGCGCTCTGGGGCAGACAGACGGTCTGGATGTACTGGCCCAGGACGGCGGGACGGGACAGCTTCAGCAGGGTCAGGTCCTTGTTGAGGGCGTTATCGTCGTACTCCTCGTGAACAATGACCTGCAGTAAGGCAAACATGCCCTTCACTAACGTACAGGAGAAATCCGTTGCTGACACATACGTCCGCTGAGTAGTCGTCTACTTCTTAACAAACATAAAGTATTTTAACAATACGGAAAACACCCTTTTCTTTCATTCAAAATTCATCATATTCGGTTATTCTTTGCCATAGAGGGCATGAATACAAAGGGTATAGACTACTTTAGAGTAAGAAAATTTGGTAAAGTCTTGTTCGTTGATACCCTAAACCGACTCTATATTTGTGTGAATGATACACATACAGCAATTCACCTGGATATGACAGATCAGGGCTGTAGCCAGCCTGAAATCATTTTCAGTCCCCTTGATTTTGAATGGGAATCCTATCGAGCACCGAAGGCATGGCCTGACGTTGCGCGTCATTTGAAGGGGGTCTGGGTCCCAGAAAAGTTTAAAATCGAGACCCTCTGAAACACTATTTCCTGCATTTTGAGGTGCAAATTTTGCTTGTAGACGGAATGGGGAAAACTTTTTTCAGTCCCCAGCTGCAAAATTCCTTCTAAGGACTGAAGGACAGGTGCTGGCTACAACCCCGTGACAGATGTCATTGTTTGCTTGTGAAAAGTCTTCCAGCAATCGTGTTCTGATTCAAAATAACGCAGAGACTAGAGACAATAAGACACTGACCTTAGAGACGGAGTATTCCTCCTGAGATGTGCTGGACCCGTCAGAGAAGTGCTTGCCCAGGACGACTGTGTAGCGGCTGGGAGTAGGACTGAGGGAGGAACATGAAAGACGTTGTAAACGTACTAAATGGGCAAGGTTTTGAATAGCACATGCAGAAACGCAAAAGTGTAGCCGATACATCACTAAAACAAAACATGGCTTACTCGTCAGCGAAGCAGTGAGCGGCCGTCAGGATCCACTCGGGGTGGATGAGGGACCCGCCACAGAAGTGGTAGGAGGTCATGAGAGACGCCTGCCAGGGCCAGCTCCCGGGTACAGCAGCCTCGCCGCCCACAACACGAGTTGGCGGGAAGACGGGCTGGATGGGGGCACTCCCGCAGGTGGAGTCACCGCCTGTTAAGGTACAAACCACACTGTCGTTAGTGTAAGGTTCTTTATTCACAACCAAGACATACAATCACAGCAGTTTTGGTGACCGTCTTTAACCTTCCTAAGGGCAATTCTATATAGTACTGCAGCTCCTTGCTGCTAACAATGCTGTCCCAAAATCAAATATAAAAAAAAATGTCGTACACGCGGTCCCAAAGGCAAAGAACTGCCATATATACAAGGTTGGTTATTTTCATACATATACAATATAGATCTCTAAATGTACGCTTCCGTTAGATTTGAACTTCAATTTCCTTGTGTACAGCATTTCGTGCTTAGCGTTTTGTGGTCTAGTGGTTAGAAACAACATGAACACGTAATTTTCGGCTAATCCCGACCTAACAGTCTATGGCCTGAATCCTGAAATGTACGTTGATAGTCACTAGGGGTTGTAGTCTTCCGAAATGGACTTTAAGACTTCAGTCCGTGAGAGAAAACCTGAAGTAGCCTAAAGGCACGCTACACTAGCATTACTTCCTTGACATTCTGATCAAGACTTTTGAATAAAAGGTCGAAACCGGTAAATCGTTGTGTCTCAGCCGTCATCCTTCTGACGCCTTATCGACCATTACTTCCTTGACCCGTTTGAGTAAGAAATTTCATTAATCATTATCATTAATCATTATCATTAAGTATTATCATTAAGTATTATCATTATTAATTAATTGCGTACCGCAGAGGAACTCATCGCTTCCGTCCCCACAGTCGTCATTTCCGTCACACTTCAGGCTGTCTCCGACGCAGTTTCCGTTCCAGCAGGTGAAGGTGCCAGGTGCGCAGGTGGCTGCAGGCGAACAATTTAATAGGGAACAACGTATTTTTGGATGTTACTTCATTTGGAAAATGATGTATTATGCCATTGTTTACAGTCTTATTCAGTGTCTATTGTTTTTGTGGCAAACAATTCAATATGAATTGTGCATTTGGCTTGAAACTATACCTTATCGTTTCAAATTGCAGTTAGGCTACAACAACTTTTCTGGAAATCATTCCTAATCTGTTACCAGAAATATCATCTCACGTTTGTGTTTATCAACAATACAAGGTACAGGAGGCAGATGCAGTGCGCATTACAATATCAAGCATTGGAAAATGAAAATTAGAACTGACAAAAATGTATTCACCGATACGAGGATTACTTACGTGGGGGATCCATGGCGGCGAAGGTAGCGGAGAATCCGTTTCCAGTGACGGAGCTGTCAGTAGTGAAGACCACGAAAGCCTCGTTGCCGTTGGTGACGACCTCACGGGCGGAGGATCCACAGAGCCTGCGCAGAAGTGGCGCGCTGGCGTCAGGTCCATCGTACACGGCAACGGAGTCGTAGCTGCAGCCGCCATCAGCCTCAATGTCCATGGGGTCGAAACTATATCAGAGAAAAACAACACATAGTTTATTGGCTGCTACAGATGAGTGTCATGAGTGAGTCAAAGGTACCCGGAAGTCGGTACCGCCCACCGTCCCAGTTCAGAGAGAGTTGATAGGCTCTGATGTCGGTGTCAACAACCCGTATGGGATGATCAGAAGTAGATACAAAATTTTGGCTAAAAGAAGAAACTGTTGCGTTTTTCAGAATGTGTAAAAGCCACGTTGTATTTTGGGAGGAGTCACGTAGCGTTTTAGAATTCTTTTCGACGTTCACTAGATTATCAGCACAAAGCAATTACAACTCGCTACCTTTGCAAGATGTATACTATCGAACAAATGATATTGTCTTTACTTGATGGAACCTGAAGGTTGATCTTTGTAGCATATTTTTCCAAAACGTAGAATGATAAGAGCACATCGTGATTTATCCTGACATTGGGCTATCAAACAAACAAAAAAACGCCGTATAAAGAATTGTTTGGTCCCGTACTTGAGCTGAATCAGCTTGCCAGGAGTGACCGACATCTTCCATGAGCAGGAGGCGCCGTTGGGGTAGGCCTGTGGGTAGTTGGGTGAGGTGAAGGTACCGGAGTCTCCGGTCAGAACGCTGTTACCGCAGCTTCCACCGGTGGTGGGTGGGGTCACTGTAACGGAATTACAACAAAAACGACGTCATCAGCAAATTCCTGATATCAGAATGTTTAATGAATGTTCATTTATGTATTACCCAAGCTCCCACTGGTGGTAAGTGGGGCCACTCGGACAAAAACGGCATTGTTAAGAAAGTCTTAGAGGTCATCATCAATTAGTTATGTATCAGGAGCTCATGAGATAACAACAATATTAACATATACAAGCTTGACAGGAAAATATGTTCAATTGTCGAAGCAGCTGAGAACGTTATGATTATAAAATAGTCATATATATTCCCTAATGTAACCGTGGTTGTGTGTTTTCAAGAAATAACAGAGTAGCAACATCCCTAAACGTTAGCCAGGTTTTTTTTTTAATGTATAAACCAATTTTACGACTTTGTGGTTCAGGAGAACCCGGTTTCTCTTACTTGCCTGTATAAAACAGTGGATTCACCTTGATCATTGACATGAACTTACCAGGCGCGGTATCCACGGCGCTGTAGGTGGCAGAGAAGCCGGTCTCAGTGATGGAGCTGTCGGACACGAAACGCACCGTCATGTGGTTGGAGGAGGACACGAGGCTGGCGGGAACGCTGGTGCCGCAGAACGTGCCCAGCACGGGGGACGACACTGACGCGCCGTCATACACCTTGACGTAGTCGTAACTGAGGAACAAAAACAAGGTGAGTACGTACGTCACAGCACGGCCTCAGAACCAGAATTATACTGCTGCATATCCGCACAGATTTATTTGATTCACTCACACCAGGATAGACCCCCACTATTATTAATAAGTGTGGGTTCTTTATCGTGCTCGAGGTGCGGTTCTCCTCAAACATGGGGCCTCCATTGAACGTCCTACCTGAGTGACATCAGTGGCTAAATCTAGGTACTAATTTTCTCCTGAGTTGGCCGAGGAGGAAATTTGTGTAAAAGTGCCTTGGCAAGAAAAGGGACCTGTTACAGATTAGAACTCGAGTCAACAGCTAGCCCTAACAACAAAGCCACCGTGCCACCCCAAACTTAATGAATAAAAAAGAACTTCGACCCACGAGCAGCTGCTGTCTTGCTCGACGTCGAACTGACTGAACTGCAGCATGACGAACTTCCCGGCGGTCACGGTGATTTTCCAGATGCAGTCCTGGTTGTTGGCGTAGTTCAGCAGCTGGAAGGCGCCGGTATCCTCGTTATAGTTCCCGCCACAGTTCGTCAGGGTGCCGGCATCTGCAACGAAACACAACACATTCGTAACTAACCGCACATCTGAAGGCCGCAACCAAAACCTTCATACGCATGAAGAAAATGTAAGACAAGACTATTAAATGGTAATTGATAAATATATTCGTAGTTACATAGCCATGGAACAGTAATGGATTACCTTGAATAAGCGTGCATTGTTGTCCATAAAGCTTTGTATTTTAACGAAAACTTAAATTGACCTACTGGCAGCTTTATTAGGAGCATGACAGAGGAATAAGGATCACCCGGGGTTAGCACATGACAGGTGCAGAAGAGAAAACTGCGATATTAACAGTGCGCTATCGACAGTCTCTGTTTCTTTCCTTGAAGTCTTACTTCGAAAATGCAGGAAATGCCCTTTCAGGGAGTAAGATTCTAAAACTTTTCAGGGGGACCCCGGCAAGTCGTCTCGCGCCCTCGACTATCACTTAGTCACAGTAACGTACCATCATCATCATCGGTCGACGTGATCAAACCTGTTCGCACATGTTTACACACGACGGGGTTATACCGCCCCTTACGGGGTGACATACCCTTTCGTGTGGCTAATTACAAGACGGGGATGCGCCAGGTCTTCCGTCCGGGTGAATGATGTAATTCACCATATGGCTGATACGAGACAGAGGTTCGCCAGGCCTCCATCCGGGTGATTTGAAGTGAATCACCAACTCCCGACGGAAGGATTTGCACCAACGCACACCGCACCATCGCACGTGTGGGAGTTCTTTAACGTGCATGGGGTATGGCTCTCCCCATACACGGGACCTCCATTTAACGTCCTATCCGAGGGACGACTCATTTTTCACTTGAGTAAAGTGAGGAAAGTCGTGTAAAGTGCCTTTCCCAAGGGCACAAGACCGGCAACACGGCAGGCGGATTCGAACCGGCGACCTCTCGGTCACGGGCCGAATACACTACCACTGTGCTACGTGGCCCCAACGTACCAAAGAAACCCCAATTGCATCCCCGACCCAAACAAAATCTTAGCGACAGACACGAGTAAGTAAGAAGATGACGTACCGGGGTCGGTAGGGCCGGCATTGCAGTTCTGCTCGTCGCTCATGTCCCCACAGTCGTTGTCACCGTCACAGATCCAGCTGGTCGGGATGCAGGTGTTACCGTGACCACAGGCGAACTCAGAGCTGCTGCATTGGGCAGCTGGGAACAAGGTTTCAAATGGTGACGTTCAAACATACAGTTGAAGACTGAGAAACTAAGCTCACAACTACATATTTACATTACAAGGACAGGCGTGGTGATGTAAATGTGACATACTTTACGTTTGGGACCACTATTGCAACGCAACAACGACACCTAGCAGAGGTACGAAGTAGAACGTCATCATTGCCCTGAGGAAGATAGTAGGCAAAACGTCGGCTCTTGTACATATGTGCTCGTGAATAACGAAAACTAGTACTGTTACCTAAGTAATTTGCCAATATGGAGAAGTTATTCACGGATACAATTCAAGATGTTTGAGGAATGGGGTGAATCTTGTAAAGACAAGGGAGATGTTTCCTCCGACAGCTATTAACTCAAGCGTTTACGCGTTTCAGACACACTGAGTAGATCGTTTAAAATGTTGTATTTTCATGTCCGAAGGCACAAAGTGATTGATCATCATTTACAAACAATTTCCACTAGAGCACTGAGCGACCAAAGATTTCATGAATCGTTCAAAGAATTTCATAGATAAATTGCGATCTTCTACGTTTTGTGTGCTTTCTTGTCTTTTTAATCACATTTTTACATCCTGTATCATGTTGATATTATGAAATCTAAGACCAGACATGTGCAATCCAGGTTGCTGCACGTTCGCTAAGCGAATGCAGTAACATGGAACGGGGTCAGTGAATAAAACCAATTCTCTTACCTCCAGGACAGTTAGCAGTGTTCTCATCCTCTCCTTGTGAACAGTCTCCCCAGTCGTCACACTCCCAGCTGCCGGGGATGCACTGTCCGTTGTTACACTGGAACTCTCCAGTCGAACATTGCGCTGCAGTGTGGAAAGAAAAAACACAATTACCGAATGTATTCTTAGACAGTTTGTGCTGGGAGCACTGCTCGACTGGAATCGCAAAGGAAAAAGTTGTAGACACATGCACGATCCATTTGCTGAAACAGAACACAGTCACTTCTAGACAATTATTCTATGTGTCATAGTTTTCTTGACGACAAATTTGCAACGATTAGTACAACTAAAATTGAGATATGATTTCCTCAAACTTATAGTTATCTCGCACTTACCGTGAGCGCCCGCAACACACAAGAGTACAAGCCAAAGCATCTTGTTTATCAGAGAAACAAAAATTGAGGGAGAATGAGAGAATTCTCCTGCTTTTATGTCTAACCTTATCTCCCAGGTTTCGGTCTACCTACGTCAGTGGGAGTCTCTTATCAAGAAGAACCAGTTATAATCAGATGTGATGTCTTCTGAATCATCAAAACGTTTTTCCAACAAACACAAGAGATCCTGTTTGCGGACACCACAACCGAGAAAAGAACATCTGGACAAAGGGAAAATGCTGTGCAATGGATTTTACCCTCTTATTTATAGGGCGAGCACGTTTAAAAACATGCTTTCTGAAAACGTTACATAATACATGTTATATAATATGTTGTATAATATATAATCATTATCATTGCCAACAAATATGTTGCATAATACATTATTATTATTTTTGCTTAAAAACATGTTGTATAATACATCATTATTATTTTTGCCAAAAATTCGAGCATACAATTTTTGCTGGGAGAATATTCGAGGAATCAGTCACAGGTCACGCTAGTGAGTAATATTAATGATCGATATTGAAAGCTTTTGACATAAAGCGTCTGACATCAGGAAGAGAGGAGATTAAGTTCAGAATTCCATACGTTTGCTTTGCAAGTGTGACAATACTGAAAAAGACCAATCATGTAATGTTTCCCAAAACGTTTGCTCTAATGACTCACAATTTGCTATGATTTGCGTAATGTGAAGATGCTACGCACGACGTCAGGCCTTTGTCCACAAAGGTACGTCATCCTGTCACTAGTTATCAGCAGAAACTGGACAGGTATGAATATGGGAAAGCTTAATTATTTTGTAATCAGCTTTATTTTCCTAAGTGATCAGGAAGCGCGTTATGTCGTGTGTACACAGCCTCTATTTTAGGACCATCTCACCCACGCGGACTGTCATGCGAATTTGTTGACTTTTCGTCCCGGTACTAATTTAGGTGACGCACAGTCAGCAGTTAGGAGTGCTCCTGTATCTCAACTAGTTGGTTCCAACATGGCAAGGTCATCACGGTTGGGCCTGAACCCGTCTTTCGGAAGGGACGTAAAATGATTTGCGTTTGAAGAGGTACTTCGAGTACGTTATATTATATAGGAAGGATAAGCAATCACTCCGTACGAGAATACATACCCTACTACATGCCCTGTAGGGAAACTTGCTGCCTATGTGCCATTGGAAGGGTCCGAACGAATGAAAGAACGGACTGTCAGCAATCTGGTCTTCGGAAAATCTGGTCTCGAAAATCCAAGAAATGAAGATGAATCTGGATCATACCCCATCCTCCTGACTGTTTTTTGATCATGATGACAAACAGAATCTCTTTTGATACAGTTGATCACAGCTGTATGAACAATTTTTTTTTTCACCGAGGACAACCTGGATTGGTGCATTTTGTGGGACGCATTTCCGATTGTGCTAATTTTATTGCAGAAAATTTGTCGTAACACATACAAGCAATTCATGAACAAGAAAACGGTACAGCCCCCCCCCCCCCAAATAAAAGCGCTGTAAACTGCGCATGCATATATATATATATATATATATATATATATATATATATATATATATATATATATATATATATATATATATATATATGCTGTATTATGACTCCGAAGAATACAAGCCATATCAAAGAAACCAGCAGGTTTAGGGACTAGCTACGTATACGTATGCAAAGCTCCGAGACCAGCTACTCTTGTGCCTGCGTTAAAATAGGCCAATGTTCGCAGGCGTGAGGCTTGATCATGAGTATGTCTACGTGAGTCAGGTCTGTTATCAACCTACTTTTTTCACTACGCAGGTTGTTTGCGATTGTAGCCCTTTGTCGATTATAATGTCTGCTTCAAATTCCCTGAAGTGTGTAGTTTGGAGAGTTAACGCTAGATGGTATGTGTGCGATGATTTCGACGAACACATCGTCTATTTAACCTGGGACGACAGCCAGCATCACGTGGTAGTTGTGGAGTTGTATGAGAGGGCACTTTCACATATTCACACCGTCAATAAAGTGATATTGTACATCATAGAAATGCCTTTCCAAAATGTGCAGCCATACGAGATTGTCATTTTTCTCTTGGTTCACATGACGGGGTGCCTGTGACAAAATAGTCGTCTATACTGGACACATGCTTGGAGACATTGGTGTGCATTTTCAACATACGCTCGATACGGGTTTGCAGTATTTCATTCCCATTGCTTCAAACTCTCAAGATATTTCTGATTAATATTCATTTATGCGTTGATGCATCGATGCCCATGTTTATATCATACATACAAATGAACGAACAGTGGCGGTAAAGGCGAAACTTGTTAAAGAGAAGGCTGACGATGGCGGCCATGTTGAAGCCTAAAACATAATTATTATGGTTTATCTTTTCTAGTGTTTTAAAAGCCTGAAATATTATCCCAAATATATGTAACATCTGGACATATTTCAAAAAGTGCTCACTTACTTTAAACTTTAATGTCCTGTAAATATATAAGCATTGACAAGTTGGGACTGCATACCCCGCCAAAACCTCATCTGCAGTACCGGCCAGAAATGTGGCAAATCGCCAAATTTCTCTTTTTCGTTACTGGCAAAATCGCCAAAGCCTTGCAGCGGATTTGTAAATTAGCTGCTTATTTTACCTGCTTATCGAAAATATGGCTATTTTAAAGACATGTCAACGAATGCTCATAACAGTTTTCACGAATGTATCACCAACTAAAAGCCTTGAAAGTACGTTGACCGGCCACATTTGAAGGAAGGTAGCCATCCTTACACATATTTGTACTGTCAATAATTGAGAAATCTATATTTAGGAAATGACGCACGTCTTACGTCTTTTGAGTGACTGTGTCAAAAATAGCATCAGACCATGTCTATCACTGCAGTGGATTGCGTCAGAGTTTGGTCCTTTTTTGTCGCACACGGTATCAGTACTTTTTAGTTAGATCCACCCAACCACTCCTAAAATTGTCTTGCTTTTCTTTCGCATAATGTAGATATACGCTGGGTGCGGTAGATTTGGTCCGCACTTTCTAAAGAGAAGACATGTGGTTCTCCTCACATACCTCGCGCAAAATGTTCAAAGTTTATACAAGATAAGGTCCGGAAGACGGCCCTCCGTTAGCCATGTATGGCAACTCGGATGTTAATATGTACTACCATGATAGCTGAGCCACGTTTACTGAAATGCTATCGGTGACTAAAAAGCATTTGCGAGCAAACGCTGGAAATTTCACCCACCATCCTCCAACAAAGGACTAGTCCAAATAGGCTCATATCGGTGTGGAAAATGAACATTCCGAAATTGTGAAAAAGAACTATTCCAAAGCTAGAAAACGACTTAAAAATGTCTCACACCAACAACCGTGGTGAAAACCACTCCAATATCAAAGTACATTTCATTTCATATTACGACACAGGAGCCATAAAGAATAAGCTATTGGGTGAAGAAAATAACAAACCAAAATCCATTTAATGCAGTGTATCCCATAAAATCATCCTTTGGCTTAAGATCGTAATGTGCGGTGTCTTTTTGGAATTTATTTGATTTATATAGGAAACCGTTACTAAAATAATTCCCTCCCAGCGGTATTGGGGATAAAATATAACATTCTTTATCTCACGTTTATGTCCAAAGGCTAATAAATACAGGGCATTGGAGCATAGGATCCCTTTGTTCACCGACTAACTGTGCTTAAACTACATCGCCATGAAAATTGTTCTTCTTCTTGCCTTTGTGGCAGCCGCCAGCGTAAGTAATATCTAGATATCAACTATATCTTTAATACAGGAAAATATTAGGCCATACTTTTACACTGAATATGCTTAGAACTTTTCACAGAAAGAACAATAACTTTATTATATCCGCCAATGACCATGACTCAATTACAATCTATGGAGAAAATAGTAGCCAGGTGAATCATTTAAGTCACAAACATGTCCGTAATTTCTGTTACCTGGTCCACAATTCAAAATTGGCTAAATGTTTTCTATGATTACGATGCTTGGTGTAAGAATTGCTGTTATGTTCTTGTCCGCCAGGCGGCGTGGCTGTGCCCTAACGGTGACTCCGACTGTGATCCCGGCCAATGCTGTGTCAGGTCCCTCTTCGTCAACTCCTGCCAGTTCTTGGTTAGTAATGGTTTCGACTATCGTCGAAGTCGTCGTTAAATCTAGAAAATCTTTTCGTGTATGCAAAGTTCAAGTCCACGTTTGTGCTGAAAAGCTAATACCAAATTTTGATAATGATACAATTTTGAAGACTTTATATCCGTACACAAAATAAAGCGCTTACCAACAAGCTTTTGTACGGATATAAAGTCTTGAAAATTGTATCATTATGTTAACTACCGTCACAGATGAACTTACATTCAAACCAAATTTTGATATTTGTTCCTTAGAAAAGTACTGTAGATACTGTTTATTTTGTGCCAACTAAGTTTCTCAGAGAGGCTCGAGGGGCCCCACACCCATTAGAAGTATCCTTATGTGACAATAGAACCCTTTTGCTTAAGGAGGGTCTGCATGGGGGGTCCTGACAAAGCTTTACGCTAAATTCGGGACGGTCGACAACGCTTTACGTTAAATTCACGAAGGTAGGCAACGTTTTACGCTAAATTCAGACAGGCTGACAACGGTTTACGCTAAATTCTGGAAGGCTGGCAACACTCGACAGAGGCGGGGTCGTGCTCCGCAAGAAAGATTGAAATTTTGACTCTCTGAAACACTATTCCCTGCATTTTGAAGGGAAATTTTCGCTGGCAAACAAAGCTAAGTTAAATGGCATTTCTAATTAAAGAGTCCCAGGGGTTCAGCGTAAGCTTATGAGGGTGACGCC
Organism: Branchiostoma floridae; assembly: GCF_000003815.2. Classification (NCBI taxonomy): domain Eukaryota; kingdom Metazoa; phylum Chordata; class Leptocardii; order Amphioxiformes; family Branchiostomatidae; genus Branchiostoma; species Branchiostoma floridae. Next base: position 28,716,828 of record NC_049981.1, read on the forward strand.
AGCCAACTTATTTTTACAACGTCGAGCGCCGAAGGAGAGTCCGGGAAAATTTTGAAATCCTGCCCCCCTAAAACGCCAGTTTTTTTGGCTATTATAGAAAACTAAGTGAAATTACATTTCTATCAGTAAAAAATGTGTTTGAGGTTGACACGTCACATCCCCCAGCCATGATACATATTTTTTACGAAGTCGATGACCGAAGGTGAATAGAGTGGCAAAGAAGATCCGGCTAAATTTTGAAATCTTGACCCTCTATAAAACGATATTTTGTGCATTTTGATGGGCAAATTTCTATTAGCAAAACAGATCTTTGAGGTTGACACACATCCCCAACATATTTTCAGAATTTCGAGTTCCAAAGGCGCGAGGCGGCACAAGGAGGACCATGGAAATTTTGAAATCTTGACCCTCTAAAATGACATTTCCTGCATTCTGATGGGCAAATTTTGCTGGCAGACTAAGCTAACTTCAATGACATTTCTATTTGCAAAAAAAAGAAGATTTTTGAGGGTACATACCATATTTTTACCATGTAGATGACCGAAGGTGAAAGGAGTCGCAAGTGAGGTCCGGCGAAATTTTGAAATCTTGATCCTCTGAAACGCAATTTCCTGTGTTTTGAAGGACTAAATTTACTGGTAGACTACGTTTCGACTTACGAAATTTGGGAGGCCAGCTACGATTTACGGGTAATTTTTAGGCTTAATTACGCTTTACGTGAAATTTTTAGGCTAGATTACGCCTTACGTGAAATACACTGGCTACGCTTTACGGTAAATTTTCCATCCTCACTACGAATTACGTGAAATAAAATAGCTTACCCTACGAATTACGGGAATTAAAAAGGCCTGCCTACGCCTTACGGAAAAGAGCATGCAGACCCTCCTTAAGGCTATGATGAGTTTATAGAAATAGAAATATCTCAACAATCGTTTCTTCTGTACACTGATTCTTCTTACCTTTTAATCTCCTGTCTGTCTCTGTTTAACATTTGACGTTTTGTATCCTCCTAGGGGTTTCTTGAATTCATTAATGTTTAATAGTAATCATTATTCTTCTCTCTCTCGACTCAGGGGCGCTTGTACGACAACTGTAACAACGACGCCCTCGCCGTCACCGGATACTGCCCCTGTGAGGACGGCTTGGTCTGTGTAGACTACGGCACCAGCTCCTTCTCAGACTTCTTCAGCGGGGACGGCTGGTGTGTCACCGCGCCCACCGCTTAATACGACGCATAACTGACCAAAACTGTTGTTTTATGACAGTAGCTACAAGAATCAAACTTTCAAGTTCATATACAACTCAATGATGTAAACCAAATAAAGAAACACCAAGCAAAGACAGACTAGTGTTTGTGTCATTCGTAACAAGAAAGTGCTTCCGAAACATGAAGTTACGCCAAATTTTGTCAATTTTCCTATAAATTTATAAATTGACAGGTTTACAGTTCTACGAAAAATGTAACATGTGTAAAGAATAAGCTTCTGTACCCGTTCGCTATGATGAATATTGATAATTCTCTAAGTCCCGACTGCCCTCTTATCAATAAGATTTCTCTTACATTTTCTAAGAAAAGTCATTCTACTATAGTACTAGTCGTACTAGATTCATAGGCTTGAACACTGTGAGTGACATAAAAGTAGACCTGAACACATGGATATACAACAGACAGGCAGACAAATAGACAGACTAGCAGACGTCCCTTAGAGGTAAAATATCTGCCTACTATTTACTCGGCAGATTGTGTTGTAACACACTGTACATATTTCGACATGTGGAAAACCTTTAAAAAAGCACATTCACTCACGGCCACAAGAGGAAGATAGTTAGTCTGTGGTATTTGCAGGTGTTAACCTCAAAATCGATCATCTGGAAATGACGTAGGCAAACAGAATCGTGGCCATTTGAACTGCACAAAAAAGTGACGTCAAGGACACATTTAATAATTTTCACCACGCAAGATAAACCAAATTTGTAGGTCACTCCTAGTCAGTACCGTCACTTGCTCTCTTCTGACTTCCACAAAGTCTAAATCTACCTTGTTTGTACATATATTACATTTGTACCATATCGAACGGGAAAATACGTGGCTCTGTTCACGTACTGCACTCAAAAGTTGCACAATATTTTACCACGGAGTGTCAGGAGGATAACCTCATAGAAACTATGCCGTCAGGATGTTTGAAGTCCAATACCAACCGGACAAGACTGTTTGCACACACATAAACTGTACTACTATGATTACAATCTTCACTGTGGGGTCGGCAGGTCCGTGAGGTGATTCGAAGTGCATAAATACAGGCCCTCTCGCCTGGGATCCGTCTATTCGCTGACGACCCCTAACTACATCACCATGAAAACCGTTCTTCTTCTTGCTTTTGTGGCAGCCGCCAATGTGAGTAACAATATCTAGATACCATCTATATCTCACGTATACTTACAGAATAAGCATGGATATTTTCACATAAAGACCATTTACAATATCCAACAACGGCAGCGGGTCTATTGCAATCTAAGCCAGAGGAGATAGAAAGTAGTAGCTACTAAATTTATATGTGTAAAATCTTTAATTCGCAACTCTTGAACCGGAGTGTTGCCTTTTGCACGACGAGAAAACAGGCCAAGGAAAGATAACACGAATTTTCTGAAAATCGACTTGAAAGTAAATTATTCAAAGGCTGCCAGTAGAAGATATCCATTGCATATAAACACTTCAAACTACATGAAGTTAGACTTCTGACCCCCTTTTCAATTGAGTAATATGCCAGTCGTTATTAATGCAAACCGTTCCATGGTGTCTACATTTATGCTTATGGCAATGTCGTAGTTGATCAAATGTTTCCTAGTATGCTTGAATATCACACTGGCGTAAGCATTGCTGTTATGTTCTTGTCCGGCAGGCGGCGTGGCTGTGTCCTAACGGTGTGGTGGACTGTGATCCCGGCGAGTGCTGTGTCAGATCCTTTGTGGTCAACAGCTGTCAGCCCATGGTTCGTAATACGAGACCTTGGTCTAGATTCGTAAAAATCATACTCGTGTCTTAAAGTCTGTTTGATTTTATTTCCACGTCTGTATTGAAAAGCTAATAAAAAATGGCTAAATCTTAATTGTTTAAAGAAGTCCTAAACTTGGCCGAAAAAGTTGGCTGATCGTGTATTCATTGATACATAATCTATTGGAAAATAACATACCTTCTGAAGTTAAGTTAAGGTTTTATGGCAGTAAAAAACATTCTCAGACAAGCCATTTTGAGTATAATGAAAGTGTTTTGACTGTGCTGATAGGAAAACTGCGGTGAAAATAAAAAGTTCACTTTAGCTGTCTAGAAAAAAAAAACAATCACAAAGTCACACAGTGATATTTTTTTACTCTTCTCATTCTTCTTATCTTGGGTCTCTTGGCGAGGGTTTCCTGGCAGTGGTAGCTAACATGCCTCTTTTTCCCAATTCCCAGGGACAACTATACGACGCATGCAACAACGAGGGCCTCTCCATCACCGGCTACTGCGACTGCGCGGATGGCTTGACCTGCGTCGACTACGGCACCAGCGCCTTCACTGACTTCTTCGTCGGCGACGGCTGGTGTGTCACCGCGGCCACTGGCGCCACTAGAGTTGCAGCTGGAAACGACGCATAACGGTCCAAAAGTGTCCTCCAGTAGATCTGAGAAAGCTCGATCTTTTGGTCTGAAGATGAGAACCAAATAAAACAGCATGTTGTACGACTGGACTTTTGTTTGTCTTATTTCTGGTCAGGAAGCGGTTTCAATATATGAAAAACAGGCCACACGTAGCGTGGTCTATTTTTGCCAATGTGTCATTTTAGGGGTGGGTACCGGTACAGCAAATTCAGGTACAGGTACGGTCCAGGTTCAGATGATCAGGTCCAGGTCAGGGCCTGAACATGAACATGAACCTGGACCTAATTATCTGCATGTTAACTTATTATAATCAAAACAATGGTCCATCCCGCTACCAATGTATTCTGTAAAGTTGAGTATCCGACGTCCATTGGCGTTTTAAAATCCTATCTTCATGTAAACAACTTGACTAACTCCCTCTGTTTCAGACCAAGTTTTACTGTGGAAACATAGTATTAAAGAGTTAAACATAGGAGTTTTCAATATGAACATGTTATCAGATGTTCTGTAGTTTTTGTGAAATCCTGCTTGGTTTGGTTTTCTGGTGCCTTTATCCTCGAAGAAGGTTGATAGTCTTGTACTATGGTACTGCAGCTGAGGTTTAAAGTTGGTGGTGAAATTTCCCTCAAGTGCCAGGTTCATGATTTTTTGTAGTGGATACGTCTTTGGACAGGGAGTCAGTTGTGTAAATTTGGCCCCCCTGGCAGCTCGTTTTGAATTGCAGCAAGCGATTTTGTTGTTATCTTTGGAAGAGAATAAGTCAAGCAGGGATTGGTGGATTTGCATTATTTTTAGTATGAACATACCCTAGGTGATGATTAAAATACTGCAATGTATTGAATTAAAATCTGGGATTTTTGTATTCAACAAAAGGGGCCACTTATTTTCTAACTTTTAAGTTAGAAAATAAGTGGCCCCTTTTGTTGAAGTTAGAAAATAAGTGGCCCCTTTTGTTGAATGCAAAAATCCCAGATTTTAATACAATACTTCTCTTTATACAATAAAACGATAGAGATAGTTCCAACTTACTGTTACCTAGGCATTATGTTTACAGCAAGTTGTACATTTAGCACTGCTGTAAAGAAGGCCCAAAGAGCATTATTTAGTATTAGAAGTACACTAGGAGAAACTAGATCTTCTGTATCACTACATTGTAAACTGTTCGACCGATTTTATTGTATGGATCTGAAGTCTGGTGCAGTAGCAAATTGAACGACAAATCATCATTAGAGTTCATCTGAAATTCTGTAAGTACATCCTTGGTGTTCGAAGGCACGCCAGTAATTTTGCAAGTATAGCGGAACTGGGGCGTTTCCCCTTGTGGATTGAAGCTCAATGCAGATGTATATTTATTATTTTAGATTAGCCAACGAAGTGCGCACAAGTAGTCATGAAGCTTACATGGTACAGCAGGATCTAGATCGCCGTAAAACACCCTGCTGGTTATCTGATGTAAGGAAACTCTTAGAGGAGTCCGGTTTTGCCTACCTGTATAAAAACGGCCACTCCAACGTTCCCTCTCATCTAAATCAACTAAAGCAATGGTTGAAAGATCTTTATCCAAATATTTAATTCAGAACTACAAGCTTAAGCAAAGGGACGGAAAGAAACCCAAGGAAACAAATTGAGGACATACAAAACATTCAAAGAGACATATGAAAAAGAAACATATAGTAGAATCTCAAGCTTTGAACATCGCAGAGCTATGTGTAAATTTCGCATAAGTGACCATCCGTTACATATAGAATCCGACAGGCATAATCGTACTCCTTTAGGTGATAGAACATGTAAATTATGTGACCACTTATATCTTGAAGACGAGACACATTTTTTACTAGATTGTACATTATATGAATACGAACAATAGACAATGATTACAAGAAAATGTCAAAACATGACTTATTCAAATACTTGATGTCATGCACGAACGGTCATGCGATTGACGCAATATGTAAATATATCTCCACGTGTTTCAAAAAGAGAGAAGAACATGTTAGATGCAGACATTAGCGATAGTACGATATGTTACCCGTTGTAACACATAAGTTCTCTTTCCATGTAGCCTAGTTTAGAATCACTGTATAAGTTTAGTTTTGCCTTTGCATCCATAAGACCACATGTGGTCCTTCTGTGCATTTAGCCTTCGGGCATGAATATGCAATAAAGAATATGAATTATTATTATTATATAAAGTAAAATGACTATCAACTCTCCTCTACTTCGCGCTTGTTATTTGCTTGGACACATAAGCCCGAAAACACGTAAACGTATCCCGCCGTAGTGCCGGTGTATAATTTGTTCATTTTCTAATCGGTCCGAAATCCGGTCTGCTGATTTTTTTCGGACCGGTCCAACAAAGAAAAACGGTCTGTACCGGTGCCCACCCCTAGTGTCATTGCTTTCAATCACAGTGTTATGAGTACACAATTTATGCTATCAATTACAATATATAGGATGTATAATGTATATGTATATTCTTTATAGTGACATTGATGCTATGAACCACAGTAATAATTCTATATGACGAGGTCACTTTGGCCCTTCACTCAAAGAGAGAGGACAGAGGGAGAAGAGAGAGAGAGAGACAGTTAGACAATCCCCAATGCAATACGTCATTCTCTTCGGATGAAGTAAAAACGTTAAGTAAACAGACTGTCACGTTTTTTTTGTGTGCATATTTCATCATCTTGAAAGCAATGAAAGCACGCTGGCTCAATAAGATAAAAGAAAGAGGGTCATTCTGTGATATTTGCAGGTAATGACCTCAAAATCGATCACGGGAAATGACGTAAATGACCATAGTGGGTTTGACTATAAAGACAAGCTAACAGATGTATAATGTTATGATACTGCTAATATTAAATAATTTCCATCTTATATCGTAAGATATAATGATCAGAACCCACTCCTAGAACTTGAGTACCGTCCTTTGTATTGTTTAGGGTTCTGCATGGTAAAAAGAAAGGTTTTTATGTCCCTATATTTGAAAAGAGAAAACTTGGCTCCTTCACGTACAATGTACCTATGTCAAAATTTACACATTTTCGCCAGATAAGGTCCGGAAGATGGCCCATCCCGTTTCCATGGAAACCCTGGCAGTAGGATGTTTGAACTACCATACGAACCGGACTAGACTGTTTACACACATAATCATGGCGTACTCTTTATTTGCAGGGTCAGCAAGTTCATGTAGTATGATAATTCCAAGTCCATAAATACAGGACCGTGTAGTCTGGATCCCCCTATTCGCTGATAGGCCTTCTCTTTAACCACATCATCATGAAAATCGTTCTTCTTCTCGCCTTTGTGGCAGCCGCCAACGTGAGTATTGATATCTAGATATGAACTTTATCTTACAAGGAACTGAAACATTTTCTATATAGTACATTTGTGTCCATTGTACAGGTAGATTATCATACTTGGCGTATACTAGCTTGTTCTTTAACTCAATGATTACTTTTCTGTATCCATATTGCATTTTCATGTATGGTGAATTGTGCTTATATTCTTGTTCTGCATTTATGTTTTGAGAAGAGAGTTCGCATAAGTATTTTGCATCCTGACCAATCCTTATGAAATACATGTGAATAGAATTGAATTAGATAAGTTAAGCTATGATTTTAATATTAATTGCGAAAGAGGCAACGTTCAGCGAGAACCATGGTTTGATAGATACATTAGAATTTGCATATTAAAAACTGGAAGTCACTGCCGTCACGACGCTTGACTTTTGATGCTTGGACGCTTGACATTTCCTTTATACAAAAGTCGTATCATGGCGCCTTACTGAAGCCAGACTATTCTTCTGATAGAAAAAGTTCTAACTAACGTAAGACTTGCTGGTATGTTCTTATCCGCTAGGCGGCGTGGTTGTGTCCTAACGGTGACGTGGACTGCGACCCCGGCGAGTGCTGTGTCAGATCTTTCCTCATCAACACCTGCCATGACAGGGTACGTAAACTTGAGCCCAGTATGAGCCAAATTGTATTGATATATCTTAACAGTCACAACGTCTTATTCTTACCCATCTTCTTTTTAATCGGCTCATTTCTATTCCTATTTCCCGGCGATCTCTACCCAACGTTAACGCGTTGACAATGATCTTTCCGTGAAGTCCTGTCAGATGGGACTCTCCATCCCCGCCATACACATGGGAATATCAGCTCTGTCTATCCGTCTTAAGCTGTCTTAAGAAGCGAGAAGAAGTTGAACATATACATACTAGTATGCATGTAGTAAGATACAAAATTGCTATATCACTTTTGTTGTACTCAGTATCTTTATCACCATGTACCTGTATGAATGAATGAATGCCTTAAAGTGCAATACGTACAATAAAGGTATTTCCTTCTTTCCCTAGTTCCTTCATTCCCTCCTTCCATCCTTCCTTTCTTCCTTCCTTCATTCATTCCTTCCTTCCTTTCTCCATTCATTCATTCATTCACTCTCATTTCTTCCTTCCTTCCTTCCTTCCTTCCTTCTTTCCTTCCTTCCTTCCTTCCTTCCTTCCTTCCTTCCTTCCTTCCTTCCTTCCTTCCTTCCTTCCTTCCTTCCTTCCTTCCTTCCTTCCTTCCTTCCTTCCTTCCTTCCTTCCTTCCTTCCTTCCTTCCTTCCTTCCTTCCTTCATTCATCCCTCCATCATATTTCCCCCCCAGCCCGGACTGTACGACAACTGCAACAACGACGCCCTTTCCGTCACCGGCTACTGCGACTGCGCGGACGGTTACGTCTGTGCTGACTACGGCACCAGCTCCTTCTCCGACTTCTTCAACGGTGACGGCTGGTGTGTCCACGACGTCGGCAGCGGAAATGGCGCAAACTAATGCCACCTGATCCTGTAATCTTCAGTTCAAGGCAGCTGACTGCTGAGGACTAAATAAATTAACACGTCATACGCATAGATTTGTGTTTGTGTCATGTCATTTGTGAATATATAGTACATCTTGCTTGGCAGCACTGAAATAACCTCAGAACCACGCGGACTGACTGTCGCGTTTGATATCTCTCTCATCACCTATAAAGCCTTGAAAGTATATTGACCGAACAAACTAAAAGTAAGATAGCATAGCCAGTCCGTGCTGTCTGCAGGTGTTGCCACTGTTGCCAAGGTCTTCTGAGAATGATATACGATATAGCCTTTAGTTCGAGTTGTAGTTTTAACTAACATAGCAAAGGTCAGTGACCAAAAGGGCATACCTGGAGGTTGAGACGTTTCTGACTAAAGCCCATTTTAGGCCACTGACTCTTTGGAATTCTCTTCTTCTTTTCCTCCAGCATTCCGCTAGCTGTAAATTCGAAATTTATTTTGATGCTAGATTTTCTTCCCTCTTTTAAACGAAAATATGTTTGACATACTTGTATACCTTGCGTATAGTTACACATAGTCTTTTCCTGATAAGGTCCGGAACATGGCCCCTCCCTTACCCACGGAAAACGTGGAATTAGGATGTTTGTGCAACCAACAGAAGCCGGACAAGAATGTTTACAAACATACATTGAGTAACGTAAAATATAGACACACAATAATAAATACGGGGCCTTGTCTTCTGGGCTCTCTCCACACACTGACTGACCCTCCACTATCCACATCATCATGAAAGTTGTCCTTCTTCTCGCCTTTGTGGCCGCCGCTAACGTGAGTAGTCATGATATCCTGTTATGTGTAACCACGAGTTCAAACTATTTCTACATATTCCTACAACTGTTCCACAATTGTCAAAAGATGATGTCTTAAATCAAGGACGTTACTCAAATCTACTGTCACTAACGCTCTGGAAAAAAAAACAATTATCTCAGAAACGTATTACGTATGACTGAAGTGGTAAAGCTTGTCTTGCTTCAGACCAATATTGTGGCAGTAATTTTATATCCGGATCATCATCATCGTCGCCGCATTTCTAGTGTTTCAAGTGAGGTGGGCCGTTATCCAAACTTTCATCTAGTTTTAAATTTGTAATAAAATTTAAAAGTCATATGGAACATCTTTTTACATGATGCCACCTACATCCAACCTTCTTTTGAAAAAAGACATTGCTGCACTTGGCAATCCGATTGTCATGAGAGTATTCAATACGATTGATTGAACAGACTACATAAGTTATAGGCATTGGCAAAATGTGCTATGGTTTAACTACCATCTGTAACGTTACATTTTGTTGGTAACGTGTACATTGTTTCCCCCCAGGCGGCGTGGCTGTGTCCTAACGGGGACTCCGACTGTGATCCCGGCGAGTGCTGCGTCAGGTCCTTCATCATTAACACCTGCCAGGACAGGGTAAGGAGTACTTCAGTAATATCCAAGCAGATCCTATGGTGCCATAAGATAGTATCAAAACTGGCATAGGAGTCTAGCCGGCTAAGGGAGTCAAACGGGCAGCTTGATACTATACATTACGCACCGTTGATCTGGTTGTAGATTAGTACTTCAGACCTGAAACTTTACCAAGATTCTTCTCATCCTCTACTACATCCAGACAAGAAATCATTATCATGCTTTTAGTTTGTGTAAGCAAAGTTAGGTTCCACAGCAAAATTAAATAGCTATTATCTTTTTTACCTGCTACTAAGTGTTTAGTACTGTGTAAATGTGCTTTGCGATACTCTTCTCTCAAACTAACAGTAACTTATGGTAACGGCAATTATCTAACTGTAAGTAACGTTATGTCTTGGAGTTCTGTCCTGTTAGGAAAGGAATATGACCCTAGTTGAAGTTCGGCGGTAATGAGAATTTTATTACATGGGCCGGGGGGTTCATATTATTTGTGTAGACACATCTTTTATGTTTCTAAAGCCTAATATTTTTTTTACTTTGTCCTACTCCTTTTTCACATCTTTCTCTTGGTGATACAGAATGGAAAGCCGCCATTTTCTTAATCTTTTTATGCTAATTTGCCCCACCACACATCCCACTGAGGTAACAGGTTGTTTCGCAACAATGTCAATTCGCAACCGTCAGTTCGCAACAAGGCAAGTCTTTTCGCAACAAGGTACAAGTCGTTTCGCAACATTTTAATGTTATTAAACTTGATAGCCTGATAGTATTAGAAATCGTATTCCTAACATAATTGTACTGCTTCCACGTAAAAATCTTACCGGGTGCGAAAGACAACCCCGGCGGCAGAGGAACATGGGGCCGCATGGACCTGACAGCCCGATGATTTTCATGCGCCGGGTGGTATAGTTTCATACGTGTCGTGCACAGGAAGGAGTCTTCCTAACATAATTGTACTATGTTAGGGATACTATTTCTAATACTATTAGGGTATCAAGATTAATAACATTAAAATGTTGTGAAACGACTTGTACCTTGTTGCGAAAAGACTTGCCTTGTTGCGAACTGACGGTTGCGAACTGACATTGTTGCGAAACAACCTGTACCCCCCACTGACATCATCTGAAATGAATTAGCATTCTCAACTGTTGTGTCTCTCTCCCCAGCCCGGCCTGTACGACTCCTGCAACAACGACGCCCTCTCCGTCACCGGCTACTGCGACTGCGCAGAAGGCTTGAGGTGTGCCGACTACGGCACCAGCGCCTTCTCCGACTTCTTCAGCGGCGACGGCTGGTGCGTCACCGCGCCCGCGGAGCCCGGCAGCGGGAACGGGGTCTAATCTGAGGAAAATTGCCGTCCGATCTCTCTGAGAAAGTTCTTTAGATGTTGCGGACCAAATAAAGCAACTTGTCATGTAGATTGACTTTCGTATGTGTCGTTGATTGTCAGAGAGTTGAATTCAAATAGGCGTCCAGCGAGACGAAGAACATCGAATAGCTGGACCTTTTCATTCTATAGTTGGTCACTCTTTACTGTCTTTAGGATTATTGTCGACTAGGTACAAAATGCCTTGCATGCATGTCAATGAAATAGAATCTAGTTCAGATATAACAATGTTTGTGACCCGATATGTTCTCTCATGGCTTTTTGAATGTTGTGTCGTTCACTTCAAGGTCAGAAGTTTCCTCGTAATGTCCTACATTGAAAAATATCGGAATACCAAAAAGATGTTTCTATGTCCTACGTCATTGCAAAATGTCGGAATTAAAATTGATAAGGAGTTATGAATTTTGTGAGTCTTAAGAGTTGAGGGTCCTAACTTGATTACGTCTTTTTTGCGTATATCAGTACATTAGACCTATGGGTGAAAGAGCTCAATGACAGTTTACCTTGAATATATATAAATGCACATACACACTTCGAGTTCCTAGCACAGCTATATGCAGCTCTTACCGAAAAGTCCCTCCCGAAAAAGCAATAGGATTATCCAAACAAATATATATATAATGGGAGCCTAATGAATACAGTCCATCTGGGTCCGTTGCGTTGATATACATAGAAAAGTATGTGTCCTTTTCCGTGACTAAATGCATTCCAAAGCAACTCCACAACTTATGTCAGGCCAGGCAAAAATGGCAGCTTCGCAATCCAGTTTATCATTTTACTCCCGTGCTATCTTCTTTCTATCGTCTTCCAACATTGACGACACTTAGTCTGATGACAAGTCTCAGTGAGACGTGCCGGATACCATGCGAGCTCCTTTCGCGATATCTCGTGAGACCGTTGACAGCTGACGCTCAAACTTTGCAGATAGCCGTATCTCAGCTGAATACAGCTAGCGACTTTTTCAAACCTCTGCCGGTAATGTTGACTCTATTGACCTTGCCAGGACAAGTGAACGGTAACTCAGAATCTTGCCTGGTGAAGTGCTATTGCGCACGCGCAGTGTACTGGGCAAGATATTAACTATATTATAAAGGTTGTTTTATGAATATGGTGAACAAATTCGGATTTTTTGCCTTTGTTTGTAATTTGTCAAAAATGCATATTGTCATAGATTGCTCATGTGTACATAAGGCCCTTTTTATTTGATTTTATGGATGACATCCACTCAAAAACGTCTGTTTCCAGAAAAAGTTTTGACGGTACTGTAAACCGTATAAAGCAGCTAGAAAATAAGCAAATACACGTCATCAATTGACAAAAATATATATAAACGATGGTTACTTAATGTCGCAGAATGGCAGTCAGTCCCCAAGTCAATGAAAAAGATGTGAAAGAAAAAAAAAGAATATATTGTTCGGTTTACCAAGCTGTGTGTGTTCAGTCGTTAGTTCAACAACGACTTCGCAACAAATAAGATCTCATAAGGAAGGCAACCGTTTTTGTTAAACTTTTTTTTATTCCCACACTCGCACCAGTTTGGGGAGTATGCCATCCATATAATCAAATCAACATGGCCTAATCGTGTTACAGAATAAAACTGTACCTTTTTGAAAGTCATTTTTGACGTTACCGAGCAGCAAAATATTTTAGGCAAGAGAAATCAGCAACCAATGCGTAAAATTTGTTTGAATGTGGACAGCTTGCTCCCCCCGACAGCAAGAAAAAAAATCGTCATCGTTTTTACTATGAATCGAGCAAAAACGGTAACGTGTATACATGCGTCTTCAAATATCTTGAATGGCCTATCAGGTGTTTCATATTTGCATTTCTTGTGCCTTTCGGATGCCACACCCCATAAGGTCACGATACCAAGTCCTTGAATGTCGTCATATGCAGAGGGGACGGATCGTTATATCTCTGACATATGGCAATTCATTGAGTCTCCACCATTCTCGCTTATTTCTTATTTCTTACATTGTATGATAATAATGATATTCGTGATTGCTATTAGTGACAATTTATGCCCTGATCATGATACTATGGGAAAGGGGTGTCCCTCACGGTCAAGCTCATGATTTCAATTGGTTGGTAACTGCGAGATCTCAGTTCCACCCTGGGAAGGGCATCTCGGTTGGGGCTGCATCAGTCTTTCGGAAGGGACGTAAAATTTGGGTCCAATGTTTGAGGATGTGTCTCGAGCGAGTTTAAGGGGACGGACTAGCAACCCCTCCCTAAAAATAAGGATAGTTGCTGTCCTGTGTTCCTCTGGGACTACAAGTATCCGAAGGAACTCTGAGAAAATGATAATGCAATGGTTTCCAGTGCCTTTCAGAATGATAATAATACCCCTTGTGTTACCTGAATCGTCCCTTAACTCTCTCCTTATTAGGTGGGTCAGTATGATGGTAGATGTTTCGTCATCCTGAAACGGCACACGGTACAAAAGCAATTCTAGACAGAAGGTTCTTTCCCGTTTGATCTGACCTCACCGGCTCAATGATGAAGTCTTTCCTGGCTTTCCTGGCCTTCGCCGCCATCTTCTACACCACAGAGGTGTGTTGAATTTTGCAATCTTTTTACTTGACTGCATACGTACATATTACTGTACTATTATTGTGAGAAATGTTATAAAAATTGACTATGTTTGACAAACTGCAAAGTGTGGTAGCAAACGACGATGACTTGCCGCCACAGCTTGTGTCTCAGTGTGTAGTTGCGTTAAATCATTGTTATTCACCATTGTCATCTAGCTACTTCGTATATTTTGTTTCTGCTATTGTATTTTGCTTGTAGTATTCATGATCTGGGCTCCTAAGTTTATATTCTGCTAACATTCAGGAGTTCCCTTGGAAATCGGCGCTTTTCGAAATGAAGGGACTACGTTCTTATTGTCAATCCGTCCCTGAATGATTCTTGTGTGCTGTAGCAATATATAACGCCATAGTAGAGTTCCTGCGTACTATAACGTAACCCTTCACATTTACTTCTTACTACAGGGTCTGATATTCGAGCCTTTCTGCTCCACGGATGCGGACTGTGAACCCAACGAATGCTGTGAGCGGAGCATCGTCCTGAACAGCTGCAAGCCCAGGGTAAGGACATAACGTTCTTAAAGGACACGAAAGCCTTACAAAACAGTATGTTATGACGGAGACTTCTACTGTGTATAGGCTAGTGCATGTACGAATAGCCAAGGCTAGATCTCTAAACAGATCATGCTGTTGTTCCCCTGGCAAAACGTCGTATAACAGGCGGCCATGGCCAGTGACAATCCTGCCAAAGGGTCTCCTTTGACTGGGTTCTTTAGCGTTTTATCTGGTCTAAAAGGGTCGAATTCGTAGAAAACTATCCAATGCGCCAGTATGATATCTACCCCTAAAACTACAGACAGCCCTATTTTAATCATATGCTACAAACATTTGTCCAATGTTTGCGTACACACTGACGTGGAGGCTATACTGTGTATTTCCCCAAGCCCGGCCTGTACGACTACTGCAACTCCAACAGCCTAACCCTGACTGGGCTCTGTCCCTGCGACGAGGGGCTAGAGTGTGTCGACTACAACCAAAACTTCGTCTTCGACGTTGTGACCGGGGACAGTTGGTGTGTGGCCCTGCCGGACGTCTAGTCGGCCCGTCCGAGAACCTACGCTTCCCCCGTTCGTCGTTTTTGACGTGAATAAAATTCATGATGAAAACTTTGTCCGAATCTTTCATACATAACATTACATTTGTACGGTAATTGCAACCAGTTCATTCCACCATTTGAAAGGAGTATATCGCCGTAACGTAAGCTTAAAATTCGTGTCCTTGCATGTAGGATTGATATATACTATTAGGTACGTATATGTATAGTTATGTCCAAAGCTAGAGGTCGTTTGCAGCGGTCGCTACTCTGACTCCGATGCAACCTTGACCAAAAAGGACGAAAGAGGCTCGGCAGCTATGATGCGTTCGGGCTCCAGGCTACATGTATGTATGTATATATACACTATTCCCACTCTATTGGGAATATCGACGCAACGTCAAAGGACAGCAATCAGAAAAGATGCTAAGGGAAAGATATCTGGATGTACTTAAAGCCTACAGGTATGTCCGTGACTAGTTTCATCAGATCGAGACATTGCAGATGTACCTGGGGGAGAGAAGGTAGCTGCATGATCATGGCCTTGAGGACGGTAGCTGACGGACTACCGGGACGTTCAATGGAAGGTAAAATGTGTGTAGAGGAACATGTTGTGTGGAGACAAATATCTTCTCAATTTTGTGTATTTCTCACCCTGCAGCCCGGCCTGTACGAGTACTGTAACGTGGACAGCCTGACGCTGACCGGTCTGTGCTCCTGTGACGAGGGGCTGGAGTGTGTGGACTACAACCAGAACTTCGTCTTCGACGTCTTCACCGGAGACAGCTGGTGCGTGCCCATCCCAGACGTGGTGGGATCTGGTGGCGGATTTTGAGGTCGCTGGGCCGTCACTCCATAACTATGGCCAGAATAAAGAATATTGCAGCCAAACCCTTGCAAATTGATAAGAATTGAAATAAAATTGATCCGAGAAAAAGGCTTGGCCGTCTTGTCTACGCTTTAGTAAATGTGGAATCTTCTATACTATTAAATAGCACTCGATAACGTATGTTTTTGATTCCGTAAATGTAGTTTTAGTAGATACTCAATGACCTTCCCTTGGCCTTTCTATTTTTCTTTTCTATCTCACCACCCGGGCACCATCCCCTATTTGTGTACCAGGTAAAATAGATAGTAGAACCGCATGAAATGCCTCACAGCAGTGTCAACAAGAGCAAAACGAGCATTTCAACGTCTACCCACATACCAAATATCAAAACGATCCATCAAGGAGTTCTCTATTTATCTTGCGGAAAGACATCTCCATCACAGTCGCTACAATATCTCCATTTCACGTAGGTAACAACCCCGACCGACTTATGTGCTAGGATATTAGATAGGGGTAGTACAGCTTGGATTCACTGCGAGGAACAAAAGGGAGGGAAGTCATAGAGGGAATTGGATTACTGTCATGTGCACTGAAATATCAACTTCCTTGACTCTTTTTGGTTATAAGCACATTTCAAAAAGCCATCCTGACACACATATTGTGATGGCTATGGAATCTAAACATGCGAAACTAGACACTTATATCCCTTGACGATAGGCTATCCATATATGCATGAGCCTGCCGTGGATTATGGGTAAAGGAGCGGTCACATTCGTAGTATCAGTATGCTGTCGTATGATTTTAATGTCGTGGAATTTTCAAGCAGGCTGTGGCAGAACCAACCACTAACAAGGCTTTTTTTTTCTAACAAGACAGTTGAATTTCTATGACATGTTCACGACTCATATCCAGTTGCTTGAGTAACTACTTTTTGGCGTATCTTACTACCTGGATGTCTAAATAACCTATATGATCGACAACCAAGTATAAATTTTAGTAACAACCCGCACAGCATACATTACATCAGACTGTCAACTTTAACCTGTTGGGCAAACATTTCCCAACCAGGTACGGTTGCATAAGAAGAACGATACTGGTGTCGGACATCTCGGTATTTGGGGCAACTCTATCTTATCAAGTCCTACCGGTCTTTGTATTTGCCAAAGGGGTCGAGTAGGTTTGTTTTTTAATTTCCCCTGACGCATATCGGTATCAGATCAGGCCCACTCCCTCCAGAACACCGTCAAACAGTTCGAGAAGGTGGCTATCACCTGGTGTGTGTTCTCGCACTGCGTGAGACTCGGTGCACCTGCTCATCGCGTCACATCTAACGGTATTTGCGCTTCTACGCCGTGCGCTTCTCTAGTGGCGCGGCCGTATTCATCGTAGGTTGCCGTACAATTTTCAAGCAGGCTGTGAAACAACCACTGACAAGGACATAAGACAAACTATTCCGTATGAAGACAGCCTGATACGACATGCGCACGACTATCCCAAGAATACCCAAGTTTTCTACACATTCCCTAAATTTCCATCAGTTATGAATGACACCTATGAACGACCATCCTTTGAGAGTCTATGATGTGGGTTTTAGGAGGGGCTTAAATAATAGTTTTCATTTTCCTACATGTATTTTATATAACGTCTACGTAATTGTATTTTTCACCTTTTACCTACATCTCTTGTTTTCATGTTTTTGAAAGATAACGTTATTGAATCTCATGCGCTGGCATCCGTTCGTAATAGACGTCATATTATATAGAGCCACCTGATCCCGTCTCCAGTGTAGGAGCAAACGGATAAAATTGCTCGGACAGTTTCGCACAAACAGACGACAAAATCATGAGGACAGCTCTAGCGCTTCTGAGCCTTTTGGCCTTGTCAGCTGCTCAAGGTTCGTCCTTCCAAACTCGCATCTCTTTGTCCACACATGTGGTCTGTTTGTTCCTTCGCAGGCGTAAGATATCTATCCTAAACACTGAAGATAGTGTTGTATAAATAGCGTATGTTATAGGCGGGCATGTCACGCTGCCATATCAGACCGCCATATGCTACTGTGTTGTCTATAATGTCTTTTTAAAAAGATGACTCTGTGGAAACACTGGTGCTCTACAGTTTTGTGTCCATTTGTAATAAATATCTAAAGCAAATACTAACACTTAATGAAGTATGGTATGATATTTATGTTCTTGAAATTTCCTCTGACGTTTTTTTAATGTAATTCTAATTTTGAGACATGGTGTTCAATGTCCCAAGTTCCCAACGCATTGTCCGAACGATTTAGCTACTTATACTGGATCCCGGTGCACGAATATTATAAAAGCTATAGAGATTGATAGCAGTACAGTCAAACCTGTATTAGGGGCCACCTCTACAGAGGGGCCACCTGTCCATAGTGGCCACTTTCTGTCAGTCCCTTGGGTATTTTATCTACAAGTTGCCACCTCTATACAGAGGCCACCTGTCTATAGTGGCCAAATGTGTCCGGTCCCTTGAGTGGCCGCTATAGACAGGTTTGACTGTACATATCCTGCGCAGAAACTTTGACGCACTTTTATTTCCTAAGTTAGCGTTTATTGTGTACACCGTTCGCCTCTCCCATTAGACTGCTATGTCGGTAGGGGCAGTGCCTACCGTGGGGATGTAAACGTCACTTCTAACGGGCTAGAGTGCCAACCTTGGTCCGTCCAGGCCCCGAACGGACATGCCTTCACCCCCACCAACTACCCAGACGCCGGGCTGGACGGGAACTACTGCCGCAACCCGGACAGCGACGTCAGGCCCTGGTGCTACACCATGGACCCGAACGTGCGGTACGGCTACTGTGACGCTCCGCAATGTGGTACGTTTAGAGTCAAAGGAGTTGAAATTTTGAAGAAAAAAAAAGTAACTGTTATCATCTGCTACTTCGTTGTCGGGCATTTTCCCTACCTTTTAGGTCATCATATGTATCGTAGTTTGTTGTTTACCGTTTTGTGCCCTGATCGTATTTGAAAATTTGAAATAGAATAACTGATAATGAAAATAGAACAGCCGCACATGCTGTAGCCTGTGTTTACACAAGCTCTCGCCGGCTGGGCTTAATGACCCCCTCCCCCCGAGAGGTGGCGGCAATTGTCGGGCCGGCCGCTAGGGGCTTGATTTTAGTCAGGCTACACATGCTGTGATTGCCCTACAATGTTTTGAAGCTGCAACTTTGTTGTTTACTTAAACTTATGTCGTTAATATATGTATCGTTGTTTGCTAGTTACTACATTGTGTCCTGGTCTTTCTGGAATTTTTTAATACAAATTGAAAATGCAAATGCTGAAGCAAATGAAATCCCTCACAACTCAAGACTTGTGGAGAATTACAAGACAACATAGTGACCGCAAAACGAGATGAATACGGGACTTCTTGTTTAATATGACAAAACCATAATGTATAACGTTAGTATAAGACAATCAATTTGGGAGCTCCAAGAATAGCATGACTTTTGTTAATTCTAGAATGTTAGTATCACAGTGATAAGACAATAATGCCATTATTCCAGACTGCATGTTCAACACCGGCGAGTTTTACAAGGGTTCAAAGGCCACCTCCATTTCCGGTCTGACCTGTCAGCGGTGGGACTCTCAGTCCCCTCACCAACATGACAGGTGAATGAAATATTTAAATTTTAATCGTGACGTGTGTTAGCCTGGTAACCATACCTATGGGTTTAGGGATGTCTTTTACCGGTCACTACCCGGAAATTAAATCATATGCCTTTTTTCTTCCGACCGGCCTTTGTACAAGGGACGACGTGTGCTAATGTGCATGGGCGAGGTGTCCCCGATGGTTCGGTTACCAGGCCAGACTGTCCACACAATTTCGATCCTTTTCAGTTTTCTTCAATAGAAAAATCCCCCACCCCTCTACTGTGACAATATGGGTTCTTGTACTTTGTCTATGTCGTGCGCACCTTGGTCCCAGTTCCAGATTTCTCCTTTATGATACGTATAGTTTTTATTTTATATTCCCTTCTTCTGTGTGAAGAACTCCACAAAACTACCCTGAAAATGACCTTCGTGAGAACTACTGCCGTAACCCGGATGGAGAACCTCGTACCTGGTGTTACACTACGGACCCAAATGTGCGCTGGGAACACTGTGATGTCCCGAAATGTGGTAAGTTTGCTTTACTACGCAATGTGCAGTATCACATACATCCGTATCGGGTGAGAATGGAATGGCAGAGCAAACTTGAATATTCAAATATCTTAAACTATTGGATGTTCAATAGCTTAAACCAATGCGCTTTCTTAAACTATTGAATTTCCCAATAGCTTAAAACCAAGGAGCCTGATTAAACTATTGGATATGAATTAGATATCATTTCAAAAGGTGAACGTCTGGAGACCAGTGCGAAAATGGTCTGGAATCATCATACAACGCAAATCGTGGCCACGTCAGTTTTGAAACATTCGTTGACCATCTTAATATCAAGTCTCATGTAAACAACGCTGCATTGAGACCAGAAATCTTTTACCTTAGGAAAATGTTAAAGTATGCATCTGTAACTAGGCTTGAATGTAAATTCATCTGTGACGGTAGTCAACATTATGTTACAATTTTTAAGACTCTAGGTAAGTGCTTTACTTTGTGTATGGATATAAAGTCTTAAAAATTGTAGCATAATCTGTAACTAAGGGAGCGATAGAAGAATTGCGTCCTTATATATATATATATATATATATATATATATATATATATATATATAACTTGATGTTCCATGCAACGTTACACCTTCCAGACAATGCAGACCTGGGCTCGTGCGGTGAGCAGGCCATCCAGCCCACGTTCTCCCGGATAGTGGTCGGGTCTGTGGCCACGCCGGGGTCCTGGCCATGGCAGGTTTCCCTCGGGGTGAGTACAACAGTTGGATTATTCTTCAAGGCTTGTGATGGGGACAGGCACAGTTCAACGTGAATCCACACCTCATCACGTTAATGGTAGTGTTATAGAGGTAGAACAGATATGAATGTATGGGTGTGTGTAGCTGGTCGTCTCCAGCTCCATCATCCGGGACTCTACATGTACGGTCCATCCTTGGATTGTCCTGAATGGTACTTCCCAAAGAGCACATCTGATTATGTATGTGCATAATATGTATTCATCTCCTGATGGTATGTAATCTAAAGTTGAGAAGTTCTGTATCTGTATCTGTATCTATATAGCCGGTATAACCGCCGTTCGACGTAACACACCAGCTTCGCAGGCACGCGGCGCGGCAGTAGCTGGTTATATTACACCGAACGACCCGTCACACCTAACTTTTGCACATCTATCTGCAAGCGTTCTTTGAAGCTATTCAGAGAAGATGCCCCTACTGTGCTTGGTGATAACAAATTCCACTCTACGATAGTTCTGGGAAAATTTTTTGAACACATCAATCCTAGGTTGGTAACTCTTGTATTTGAAGTCATGGCTGTTTCTTGTTCGTTTTTGGGTATTAGATACTTATCAGTCGGTACGTCCACCAGTTTATTGGTCATTTTGTACACCATGCAAAGTCTAGACCTTTTCCTTCTGTCTTCAAGTGATGTCCACTGCAGATCTGTTTTCATTTTGGTAACACTAGCATCCCTAAGTTCGGTTCACACTTCCGACAATGATCGTCCATTCTGTTGAAATGTTGTTCCACAGTACGGCTCCAATGGGCAGCACGTGTGTGGGGCCACGCTTATCGCCCCTGACTGGGTTCTGTCCGCGGCGCACTGCTTCGCACAACTCTCGTGAGTATTCGTGTCATTTGAAATTCGGTTGTCTCCTAGTTTTATCGTTGAACCTTGCTCACAATATAAAGTCGGTCAAACAATTGTCTCAGTTCCTCGTCGACTTAACAACGATCCTAAATCAAGAAAGTCGTCTCGACACAAATCGCGACGAGTTCAGTTACTACTTCTGGGCAACAGTCTGTGATAACTACTATGGTGTGTATACTTTTCCACCACATGTAGCACAAACCCAGGTTCGTTCGTTGTGAAAGTGGGGAAGCACAACAAGGCCTCCACCGACTCCACGGAGCAGAGCATGCAAGTCGCACAGATCATCGTCCACCCGCGGTACCAGCAGGAGGGACAGTGAGTTTAAATTGTCGTCTTAAAAAAATTCACTTTTAACTTATAAAGAGTCCCGTTATTGAAGGTTTTGTCGAGCCCATAGCAAATCGGGGAGGCAGAGATGAAAATTATCACTTGATAATGCAATGAGATATGAGTATCTGTGAACTGCTATGTTTGACAGTACAACTATTCATAAGCTTCCTGTGCAATATTGAAATGAAACACTTTCCAATACTATATAGGGCAAATACGACCTCTGTATGGAAGCATACTACCGATCGACTTGATCTTGATGGGTATCCGTATGAAAGACAGAAGGGTATCGCGGTTTTGATTTTACTTTTCTCGCTTTTCTTGTCAGGAACACCAATGACATCGCCCTGCTGAAGTTGGTCGGGCGGGTCCAACTGAACGATTACGTCATGCAGGCCTGCATCACGGAGACAGAGGCGCCAGAGGGCGCTATGTGCGTGGCGACAGGTTTCGGAAACACGGAAGGTGGGAAAGCATTTCCGACTTTAATGTGCAGACTGAGATTTCCTTCTGCATCAAGCAAAAAAATATAATCAGGATGCATCCAAGGCTTCTCGAGTTATGCTGCTCACACACACACACACACACACATACACACACAGAGAGAGAGAGAGAGAGAGAAACACGCTCGAAACATAACCTTGTGGCGTAGGTAAATAGTATAGAGCAGAAGCCCGTCTATTCAATACAAGTATTAACTCGACCTTCTCCCTGAACGTAGGTACTGGTGGCGACAACTACCTAAAACAGGTACAACTACCGTTGCTTAGCAACACCCAGTGCAGGAGCTGGCTTGGAAGCGTCATCCAAAGCACTATGGTGTGCGCTGGGTACGAGGGCGGCGGCTCCGACACGTGCCAGGTAAGATTGTACTATCACAGATACGGATGTTGTTTCTTGTATAGATAAGCTTAGCAGCTGGGTTGTCAGTTACTACATGACAGGGCGCTGTCGTACAGCAATGATCGAAGTTAGGGCGAGGCGATGCTACCCAACGGGGCTGAAACGCAAGGGTCTGAAGCAGCTACGGCTCGGCGCGCTTAGGAAACATAATATTCACGGCCCAAGATGCGAACAAAGATGTTATAATAATTTGGAGTTAGGGTTTGGTGACAGATCGCGCCGCATCAAAACATTGGGTGATATTACATATCTAGTCTAAATAAGACTTGTTAAACATGTACATGCACTGCAGTTGTACTTCCCTGGAAATTTAAAAAAACGTGTTGACTCAATGGCACTACCTGTGATAGGGCTGCAAAGTTTACACCACACATTATTGGCACGACAAGAGAGATTTCGACTTTTGTTTAATTACAATAAATCAACAATGGATAAAGGTATCGGGTGTGTGTTATCAATGCCTATGTGTTGGCTTATTAGTAGCCAATGTAGTCCTAACTACAATTCAATGAGCCTGTGCTCAAATATTTTAATTGGAGAAGAACTGACTTTGAATATCACTTGAGTGCATCCTCACCATTATATGTTACATTTTCAGGGAGACAGCGGCGGCCCGCTGACGTGTCCTCGCCTGGGCAAGTGGTTCGTGTCAGGGGTCACCAGTTTCGGCCAAGGGTGTGCGGACCCGCGCAAGCCGGGGGTGTACACCCGTGTGGGATACTACATCGACTGGATCCTGAAGTACACAGCTAACAACTAAGGCGGCAACACACCGCATTCATGGAGAACTCACATTGAACTTAATTAGGATGTAAAACGTTATTTTGAAAGACTATCTATAAAACATTAAATGCAATGTTCTTCGGACCCCAATGCTCTCGTGTCATTCTTTCAAGTGTTTCTATTTCAGGATTATTACTGAGCTCAAAAGAGTAAATTTTCAATTATTCTATACCCGGGTACCCAAAAGCTCGTACAGCATTGTATCTTTGAATTACATTCTAACTACTTATGTTTCCTTTTTGTTAATTCACAACAATCTCGCCTTAACCATAAGAGTATCAGTATTAGAATGTTTCGTCAACGATGATCAGCGATGTCTCCCAAACTCCAGCCCGCTCACTCGCCGCCATGTTCCGCCATGACCCACCGGATCCAGTCCACGTAGTGGCTGACCTTGGTGTAGACTCCATAACTTCCGGGTCGGCCGCACTCGTCATCACCAAAGCTGGTCACGCCAACCATCGTCCAGCTGGGTGGAGCAAAAATAATGCAATCTTATTAATGGTATGATGAAACAAAGATAACAAGTTCGTGATACGAAACAATACAGTGTGTCAATACATCTACTGATATATGTAATCTACACAGGGGCATGAGAATGAGAGTATGAACTTATCTGTTCTATATGAGCATCAAGGGTAAGTAAAAAGCCACGAATATCATGTTAAGTTCACTGGAAAACAAAGAGACAAGGACTAGCTATTCTTAAAACACTGATATATAGGCTAAATAAAAGTTTGCGCCTTGTCTTACCTATCGCCTTGTTGACATGACATGGGTCCCCCGCTGTCCCCGCCACAAGAGTCCCTGCCGCCCTCCTCGTACCCTGCGCAGTACATGCCGGGTCCGATGGCGTAATCACCGTACTCTGCGTACGTCTCACGGCACGTGACGTCATCAATAATGGGGACCTGGACCTGTTAACGCAAGAAAACAATGCTCCTATGATATCGCAAATTCTGTATAAGACATATGGTACTCGAGGCGAACTCCATTCAGCACCAAGGACATTCAGCACCAAGGACAGGGTAGGTATGTAGATCATTATTACATGTTATTGCGCATCACTTAACGTTGCTGTTGATCTCTCGTTTCTTTTCTTTTTTAGGTTGTACAATGTATTCTTTATCTACAGGAAGCATTCCAGATATGTTGCTCTTGAGCCTGTGATATTTGTATAACTACAAAACATGGGTTTGACAAATCATTGTTTCTTCTTTACTATCAATTGTGTCCAGATGCAGTGTACTTCTCTATGTAAAGATTATATTTGCTCATCAAAATGAACTCACCTCTCTTAGAATGTTACTCCCTACCAATGAAGGCTGCACGTATTTGCCCCATCCCGTGACGTAACATCCGGTCCCGACCGGCGGGAAGTCTCCTGGTTCCGGTAGACAGATGGGGTAGACGGCAGGGCTCAGTTTGACCGGTTTCTTCAGCTTGAGGAGCGCTATATCGTGGTGATCAGTCTCGCGTGTGTAGTCTGGGTGGAGAATTACTTTGGCAATCTGAAGGAACAGAAAAATTTTAATGTAGGCCATGTTGAAAAATCCACGACTTGACTTCAGGATTTTTTCGACGATTATACTGTGCTTCAATCAATGTGTGCGTGCGTGAGTGCGTGTGTGTGTGTGTAAAAAAAAGGTGGGCACAATCCTGCTTTCCCTGTAGCTAGTCCCTTTCCATTTTTCTTACTTGAGCATTTTTCTGTGTGTCCTCTCGCGTCATGAAGTCATGTTCCCCAACTCTGACCAGAGACTTCCGCTGAGTGGACTTCCGCCGGAAGCAGTGAGCCGCCGTCAGAACCCACTGCGGAGAAATGAGTGTTCCTCCGCAGAAGTGTCCGAAGTAGTCCTTGTCCAACATGGCGACCTAAAGTAAAGTACACATGTACATTGTCATACAAATGATTCGTTGCTTCAGTAGCTAGTGCCAATGGGGTTTGAAACAGTTACGTTTTTTATCTTGTGTCTAAGTTGACTTTTAACCGGCACACGAGATGTCAAAATCAGAAGCTCCCATGTTATTCCATAGAAATCCGCTAGGAGGGATTGTACATCGAACACGAGCTTCGTTTGCCCGGTCCACTAATATCATACGGATCCATACACATTTTCTTGAGTCATGCATACATGTACACAACAAACAAATAACATTAACTTGCACGCACCCCACACACCCAACAAACAAACAAATAAGCGACACTGAAAACATAACCTTCATGTCGAGGGTAATTATCATAAGTTGTTTAATTACAGAATATCGCCAAAACTTATTAAATATTACAGCGTTCCCTGGTGACACCTGCTTGGAAATGAATAAGCTATAGTTTACCTGCCACGGCCAGCTCCCCTGTCTGGCCGGCCGACCCCCCACGATCCTGAAGCGAGGTAACTGTGGTTTGACACCGCAGCCAGACGAGTTGAACTTGCCCTCCGACTGTTCGGGATAAGGATCTTCATCTGTGGTGACGTAGCATGTTGGTAACTATATCGCGATGTCAAATTTGTTTCATCTTATCTACAGTCAAACCTGCCCAAGTCGACCACCCGTGGGACCGGAAAAAAACAGTCGATTTGGACAGGTGGTCGCTGAGAAGAGTATCAACTCAAAACATGCCCGATGCAAAGTATGAATGGTTTCCGCTGTGTTTGATGGCAAATAGCAAGCACACTGCACGCACGCACACTGTAAACTGTAAATTTAACCCCAAGCTTTCATCGAGCTTTTATTCGATACAGTGTTCTAAAGCTCAATATTCGTACACTAACGTTTTAGACAGTAAGGGAACTTTGATGCTGTCTGTTACCATACAAGCCTTTATTCGACGCTGTGTTCTTGATCGCCGTATCTGAAATAACTACGGTGCACCTTTCGAATTCGATGCCCGGTACGTCCCGATAGCGTACTTTCCCACGGGTGAATGTACAATACAGTTGAACAAAAGCACGCACACAGATCTTTCTTAAAAAGGTATGAGCTACACAGATCTTTCTTGAAAAAGTATCAGGCTATATACGTTTCAGTATTCGTTCACCTTATGATGATATGGATTGAAAAAAAAAAAAACTTCTGTAACAACTAAATTCGGATTTTCTTACAACGAAATTTCCTCCCATATTACAGTAGACTGACCCATCGACCCACCCATTGACCTGCGTAAAAGCAGTCAAAATCCGTCGCAAACTGGCCGATTTCGGCACAAAATCGCGCTAGTTATCATCAAAAATCGATGAAAACCTCAATTTTGAAAATGATGCGGTCGTTATGGGTCCCAATTTGGGCCGGTCGCGGTCGCGTTGGCCAGGTGATCGTTGAGAAAATGTCACTTAATGCTTGCGTCAATGGGAAAAAAATTCGGCACCGAGAAAAAGCGGTCGAAATGGCCAGGTGGTCGCTGAGAAGAGGTGGTCGCTCGGGCAGGTTTGACTGTATATCAAATCAAAACGACATACATCATCTATGAAACAATAGAAAATGGACTCCAATAGGTCATACCTTCTTCTCCGTTGTTTTCCTCGATGTACTCCTCAGAGACGACCTCGTCAGAAGCCCCCTGTGTGACAGGCTCCTGGTGCCGGGTGGTCGGTGGGACAGGAGGGGCAGCAGTGGTGGCTGTCTCCTGCTGCTCGCACGCCGTTCCCGGGATGGAACAAAACCTCGCCTGGGTTTGAATTTCATCTCCGCATTGCAGAAACCTCTTGCACTCACGGTACCTGCAGGTTGATACAATAGATGAGTCTCTAGGGCTAGGACGACCCCGCCCCGTCCATGATGAATGAGGCATAGCGAGATATATCTTTGAG
Organism: Branchiostoma floridae; assembly: GCF_000003815.2. NCBI lineage: Eukaryota > Metazoa > Chordata > Leptocardii > Amphioxiformes > Branchiostomatidae > Branchiostoma > Branchiostoma floridae. The sequence goes on from NC_049981.1 coordinate 28,744,191, forward strand.
GGCGAATATTGGTTTCAATTTTTAGTTTGTTTGGTCAAGTATTCTTCATGCCAGTATGATATTTGAAAAGATTACCAGTTCATGACTTACAAACAGACAACACACAAAAGGCCAGTGGCACCAAGACTACCTCCTGAGCAGCGATCGTAAGGCCGGGGAAGAAGTATGATAAAAGAAAAAAATTCTGTGAGAAAGAATTGCAATTTACATACCGTTTTTGAACGCAAGACCTTGTACACCGAGACCATGTGGACCATTGACGAAAAGCGGAGTCAGGGACCCTTCCCCTGGAAGAGCGGTAACGTTGGTATTCCTCTAGTGAGTCGGGCAGCAGTTCAGAGCTGTCCCCACTACCGTCTCCGGACTCTTCGGAGGAGGAGGAGTAGTAGTGGACAAATGATGATGTCTGCAAGGAAGATAAAGATATCAGAATTGTCATGATTACAACGCCTTTAATATTCACATTCCTGCACTTAGCCCGATATGGAATAAATGTACAATAATGCTATTAACGCATTATTTGCAATGTTCAAAATTGGTCCCATTGTGGGTACTAATTCAGCAAACTATTTTTCTGAGCAAGTCTGTTTGCGTACGCTGCATTTCAAATGAACATCGCTAGGAGTACAGGAATGAGACGCATAATCAACACAACCTCCAACGGCTGGTAAACAATATCGTAAAATATGACATCATCAATAACAAAGTGACTCATTGACATCCGGTGCCCCCCTCCACATCATCTCCCATACGTAGTTCGTCGTTGCTGCTTGCCCATAGATGTTTTTTTTTTATCTCGTTACAACATGAGTTCGTAGACTCTAACATAAAACAATGGCTGAACGAAGAACTTATCACGACCACCACCGAGTACAATTAGATGTTGTTTAACTTCCATTGATATAATGGTGGAACTCCTTCATCCATACAGAATATAATTCAGCTTTCAGCATTTGGTTACCTTGGAAAACGTTAAATAAGATACATACGATACATAAGATACACATCTGATAAATATAACAAGAAGATTTGTTGAAAAAAAATTAAAGAGCAGCTTCATTTATTGGACTACGGACTTTGTACGCATGTCAACTTTAATTCAATTGCGAATACACTGTAATACATGACAGAGAGAAGACCGTTCTGAAAGCGAACCCTGTAAATGATACAACTTTACACAAAGGCATCTCAGACAAAGCACAGTTTATCTTGCGTCTGCGTCCATGACAAAGAAGTCACCAGCCATAACATGTTTGTAGTCTGTTGTGTCAGTGATGTAAACATTACTAACCCTAGACTGAGGATCTTACCTGCAACACAAGTTGAAGCATCACAGACACCACAAGAAGGGCGAAAATCGTGCCGCTGTTTCGAGTCACCATCTCGTTGGGGAAATGAGCTAAGATAATGGTCCGAGTTTCCTGTCCTATGTCTAAGGTAACTTCTTTTGTGTGATGACGCCGGTGTGTGACGCATCCACAGAGGAATAATTACAAGCAAAGCTCGGCGATCAAGGGTCAAGTGTTTATGCAAACAGACGGGAAAACAAGACGATTCACCCCTTGACCCTCTCAATTATGCACATTAGGCGCAAGCTTTGAAACTTCTGACTGAGGAGACTGCAATGTTTTTCCAGACAAAGGGTCCCGACAGTCGACTTCAGATAAAAGCGCGGGTTATTCTGAGAAACAGTCTCCCTTGCCAATGTGCCGTGAACTCATTCACATGTCGTAAGCGTTATGGACTTGAATCGGGAAAAACAAAATTTGTTCTGACATTCTAGAAAATAAACTGCTTGACCTTGATGGCTTACATTTGGATTCTGCCATCGCGCAAGATACTCCGTGTCAGTCATGAATGGGTGAAGAATTATGGCGATAGCTGTACTTCTTAGTTTTACCGCTAGAAAGCGCTTTTATCGTACTGTATTGACATTATACAGTTTTCAATCGGATAAGATACATGTATTTTCATTCGAGTCATGTCATGATTGTGAATTTTACAAATGAAAACCGCATGTATGTTTGTGCCTTCCCAGGGTTAACCTCCTTGACCTTCCAAACCTATGTAATGCCATCGTCCAAACAATAAGGTTCATATTAAAGAATAACTTTTCATCAAACATCAGTAGTGATCACCATACATAACGTTATAACGAACACGAGAAGAAGGAGAAGAAGAAAGTGTTACATATCTGGCGAAAGAATATGCACATATTCTTGCTATTTTCTTGTTTGTTTTTAACGTTTATCCAGAAGTTCAGCAATAGCATACTTGTGGCCTTTTGTTCCAGTCAGTATGCATATTCTAACGTACACCGAACGCGAAGGGAGTGAGCGCATAGCTTGGCACGGCCGGATGACGTCACGACCAGCCAGACCTCCACAGCCAGCCGTCATGGCGGACCTGTGCAAGCTCGTGTGGAGACTCGGCGTCTTTCTCGCCGTCTGGTGCAGCTTGATCGGCCTGCTGTCAGCCGTCGGAGCCGGTAAGTCACAGATAACAATCCCTGCTCCATACGAGTGTTCATTCGTAGTCGATAGACTGTCTGGATGCTGCAGAATGCAGAGCCAAAGTTGGCGATGCGGTGGTATCGTGCCAACCCTTGGCTGGTAATTTGTTCGGTATTTTGACCTCAGAGTCTGAGCTGGCTTCAGCAGGATCGTCTCGGGCAGGGTGAAAATAGGCCTAAGTCCAGCCTAAAATAGATAGCGTGTAATATCAATAGACTGGCTGTTGGATGAATTAGGTTGGAGATGAGTCTGGAAGTGACGCTGCCGATGCCGATGTGAAGGTTTTCAGTAGCGGCGTGTGTTTTCAGGATCCCCCGTATCCGGCCCCTCGGTCCATTCGGAAGCTACCAGGGTGTCAGATGCCTGCTCAGATCGCCCCCTTCACACCGATATATCTCCACATCACGCGTGTTTCTAGCCATGTGTGAATGTGGAACGTTATTATGTAGCTTGTGCGTCATATAGATGGTCCTCGATCCCAGAGAAAATATCTCAAAATCGAGTTGTGTTTTGTTTTGATTTGTTTGTGCAATCGACACTTGCGCCCTCCCCGACTTCACTTCAAAGGGTTTCCCGTCAAGGCGAGAAATCATCAGAAATAAAACAGAGCCTGGAAAAATTGCAAATCCATCAAAATAGCATTACTATTGTAGCATCTTTGTAAACGTGGTGTAACGGTTTTCTTATTATGGACAGAATGTCATTTGTAGGCTAAAGGGAGAGAAAGGTTTTTCAGCCCCCCTCCCCCATATGAGGTTCTGAGAAGGTACTTTGTTTACTGGGAGATATAACCAAGAGCTTGCATAAGTAGACAACGCAAGAGTCATGAATATGTCCTAGGGACTGGCTGGATTTTACTTAGAAGTTGTACTTATTAGTTGATTTTTGTTCGTATCATATCATATGTGCTTGAAAACTGTCACTTGACTGTGTAATATCATGCTGACAAGTAAATGGCTAGATTTTGTCAACATGTGTTAGAAAGAAATGATAAGAGAACTTGCAAATGAAAAATGTCCCTTTCAAAACAAACTTGTAAAAACATTTGAGAGCTTAGCTGCTCATGCTCATTCTCATTCTACGGCAAATATATGAGGAGATAAACAAGGGCAATGAATTTCCAAAAGTTTTTTTCAGCATGCCAGCTTTTAGTTTTACTCTTATCTGCTAATTCTTGTGGATGTGGTGCATGTAAGTTTATTTACAATGGACAGACATCACAAATTTTTTGTTAGATCTATATTATTTGTTATTGTCAGTGACCAAAGTAGTAATGCTCATCAACTCTCATAATTCATCACACAAGTGACTAGAGCTTGGAAATGATATTCAAAACTGACTGATTTTCATTTTTTTTGCTCATTGACATCACCAACTTGGCCTACTTCTGACTAAATAAGTTTCCTCTCAGAGTATTGGAAATTTGGATATTAAGTTACATTTGAGGGATATTATCAAAATCTTTACGTAAAAAATAGTCTTTCTGATAACGTGCATACCAGACTACATCCTCTTTGGCAGAATGATTTCATATCAACCAGCAATAACTTAAACTACTTTCAGAGTATTTCAAAGGGGCACAATTCTGATAAAGAATGTTCTCTGTTTGTACATCATGTAATCCCATTGCTTGTATAGTACAGACAGGTCGTTTAGGGAAGAATGTGCGCATACTGTTGCCTGGTGACTTGGTATCTAGGAGATCGACTCTTATTCCGCACCTGAACACACCACAGATATGTTAATGACTGCAGAAATCTGGCCATGCCCCTAGGCTCTGATGCTATCCAAACCTGACATTCATCCTCAGAGCACTGAAGAGTGGCTATTCTATGGGGAGACCAATCATCACTGCTATTGTGTCCGTAATAGTTTGGTTGCACAAGGATACAGATTACATTAAATTTATCTAAGCAACAGAGGAGTCCCTGTCCAGAACATTTTACCCGTTATATTTATCGGATACTAACTTCAGTCTTTGTTGATTTGTATGTAGGTTGAATATTGTAACCACAGAAGTCGTGTTTGGAATTTTATAATTTTCTATTGGTGGGTAGGCTATCTTGGTCCAAGGAAAATGAAAATAAGTCTGCTTTACAGTTTGCATTATGTATTATCATATTAGTCATCATGTGAAAATATACATTTAATTTGAATTGCTGTAGCACAATTTCAAGCTGATAATGAAGGGGTTTAAAATCTCAATAAAACAATTATTTTCTTGCCTTCCACTTACACAGTGTCGTTAAGTCCTTTTCAAGTTTTTTCTTAACTGTGGCAAACAAATTGTGCTTACTGCAAATTACAGTGAATAAATGGCTTCGTTGCTTCATGATCTGTTAGAGTCAAGCAGTGATAGAATTAATCTATAAACTGGTAATTTCCGAGGTGCCAAGCAGGGTAGTAATTAGATTTGCCATACCAGGAAGCTAAATAAAATATGTTCATGTTGGACAGAGGTTTTGTTTCTAGTCAAGAGAGCAAGAGAACATATGGTGGGATAAATCACAGAATAGATAACTGGATTGTCAGAATACTCATGAATATAAACAACAAATTCTTCTTCTTGTAGCTCAAAAGAGACTTGATTAATGTTACTAAGCTATGTTTTGATTCTTTTCTAAGATTTCCTTAACTGCAAAAATATGTAGAATAATGTTAACTTTGTTAACAATATTGTAAAGTGACAAATGTTTAGATGCCTCTAAAAGGAACGTAATATATGATATAGAAAACACGTATATTGAGTACCGTTCGGTATGTGCATGTGTCTTTCTAATAGCCGCTCTTCACACTCAAGTGGTAATCCTGACAATGAAGTAAGTGGTTTATGCAAAAATACTCCATAAAACTCTATTTGAATATGTAATCAGTAATTACAGGATGGGCAGCTGTTACTAGTGTTAGCATAGGCGCTAGGCCAATGAATTCTTGTTGATTCGCCCGTACACTATGATTCTGTGCCGAGTTGCCGGGTTGGAAAGTACTGGGGATTACCCGAAGGTCGGGGATGTCGGCGAAGCCGACCAATCAGCGTTGGAGTTTCTGCACCCGAAGGTCGGCGAAGCCGACCAATCGGCGTAGCCGATTGTGTGCTCGGCGAAGCCGAGCAGCGAGCGAAGCGAGCTAGGTGGGAAAGGCCTTTTCTACTATCGCCGTTTTCTGCAAAATTCTAATATGTAAGTCAAAATTTCGAAGTGATTTATGTTCGTCGAGTTATTTGGAGGCCATTCAGCGTACAAAGTGCACATAATAGTTGTTTCAAATCAAAATAAACGCCACTGAAATTTGGCCGATTTCCGGGACACTGCGTTACCAGCACAAATAAAACGCATCGGTAGTATATTTACCAAAACGATGCCACTAAACAACATGTAATCGTTATAATCATTTACTCATTCTTGTAGAACGGTCCATACTCAAATAATCGCTATAATGGCATCTGTTTCACGAAATCTGTATTCCTAAGGAGGTTGGTATTCCTATCTCAGTTCTTACTTCCGGGTTGGCGACGTTACCGACCCCAAAAATCAGACGAAAAAATCAGACGAAAGCAGTGGGAAAGACACGGTCAAAATGTATCTGCAATGCAGCGTAGCTTTTGTCAGCATGTTGAAACCCTCAAACTTTTCAAACAGTCCCACGAAAGCCGACAAGGCGCCTAAACGGGCCCGCCGTACGATCCCACACCACAACACAGATCGAAAACACGGTAAGTGGTAACGCAGATCAGGGAGATCGGTTTCTTACCCATCGAATATTTAAACTTAGGGGAAAGGCGGCGCAAAGGATGACGGGAGCATCAGACGAGGTACTTCCGGATAGGCGGTAAACGGCGCACTCACAAATGTTACCGCGGCAGACAGCGCGCACGGTAGGGTTCCTGTTACTCAACAAAAACTATTTCCTCTTTGTTGCAAGACAACAACAACAACAATTCCGAGGCCTATTGCCCATGGTGTTAGGGGCAGGGCAGGAAGGGTGGGGTGTGAAAATGTCAGTTTTTGTGGGTTGATGTCCTTTTTTCGGCAAGAAGTGGCTGAAACTTGTTAATTTACTCTGACACTCCCTTTCCACAAGAGGCTTTGGACAAAACTTTGATCGTGTTGACTTTGCTCCATGCTTTTCTTAGACAAAGTGCACTGTGTATTTTTTGTAGGTGCTTTTTAAATCATACTTCTTGTGCACCATGCGTTACATTTCAGTAATAAAATCCAGGCAGGGATCGAAATACTTTTTTTTTTTGCTACATGCAAAATTGCAAGTTGGCAAAAATTTTACATGCAATTTGAAAAATTTACATGCAAAATACAACTGGTGTATACTGCAATGTTCTAGCGAGCATCCATCACTCTGTCCTTTGGCGGAATTTTGCTGCTCAGGACAAATAAGAATCTTGCGCAGTCTGTCACTTTTGGCAGACAGAAATTGGTGCATGAAAATATAGACAGAACTTGAAATTTTGGAAAGATATTCACATAATCAGCATGTAAGTTTGCAGCAAAGCCAAATTTGATTATCTATAACACCTACTGACAACCGTTGACGATCCCCGTCAGACAAACAAAGGCACCGTGGCCTCAGTATTTTTACTATAGGCCAGGTATTTTCAACATGCAAAATTGCAAGTTCAGAATATTTTTACGTGCAAATCTCAAAAGTTACATGCAGATTGCAAGTTAAGTATGTGTATTTCGAACCCTGAATCCAGGGCTACACAAATCCAATTTTGAGGGCCCCAATGGTAGGGGACCAGATCTTGGCTGATGTAAAAGCCATGTGCTAACCTACTGCTGTATATTGACATTCTGGCTGTCTACATTTTACACATTTTGGGTGGGAAGGTCAGCATGTGCGTACGTGAATCACCAGTTCACGGCTGGGACAAAACTATGATTACATTTCCAAATGTCCACACGTTATCCTCCTGCTTCTGGCTCCTGAATCATACACTGTTTGTCGCACCCCAGCTTTCGTCTCGGGAAATGAATTCTTTTCGCAAGGCTCGTTGTTCACAGCTACGTTCAAAGCATGTAGCAAATACGTGAACTTCACCTTTCACTGTATGAAACCAACCGTCAGGCTTTGATGCATCTTATTTATGGATTCAATTCTTTGTGGTGGACTAGTGAACTAAGAAGAAAGTGCTTTCCTGGATGGATCATGCGATATAGCAAATTCAGGCAAAAAGGGTTGACGGCAAATTTTGTACCAGTCATTGAGTCAAGAAAGGCTCCGGTTTGCCTTCGCTGGTCAAATTTTGCACCGCAGATTTCTATCTGAAAAATACAATTTAGATATTGCTAAGATGTAGTAACCACTTGCAAAAGCCATTTTCTAAAGCAATGTGTAGTCCAATGTTTTAAAAAGTATTAAAAAAAGCAATATTTGTCAGTCTGTGGGTCTAAACTGAAAACAGAACAACAAAAATAAAAAGATGCCTGTTATTGTATGTGTACAAGTAATGTATTGACTAATATTGGCCACAACAGGAATAGCACTGTCACCCTAAACTTTAGGCTAAAGACAAAAATCAAGGGAAGACAGACACCACTGGGTGTTGAAGTTGGGCTGTCCGGGTATGCAGGTCGGCAGCTATGTCCAGGAGAGATGGGAGGAATGTAAAGTGAGCAGTACAATCACTGCAGAGAATTCTAAGTTTGTAAATGGGTCCGAGACGAATACTAATAACCTGCCTGGAAGTAATCCAGGCAATACTATGCTGTGATAGACGTCTTCATACTATTTAAAGGCTCCAAAGCATCCCAGTTGCATAGAGTTACAGTATGTCTGTAGACATGTATTATTCAATATTCTGATTGAGCACCAAGGACAGTTTTACATGTTAGTTTAAAACCACTGTTTGTGATTGTATGGCACTACTGAATTAACCATCTTCTCCATGAAGAAAATTTTGTGAAACAATAGAAGTCTTTTTTTCAAATTCTATTTCAGACAGCCCTGTTGTTTTTTTGCTTTGTCTTTTGATGAATTGCGCTATACCATGGGGCACACCACCTAGAATTCACATAACACTAGAACTCTGCAGGAGGTAAAGAAATTTACAGGACTGCACAAGTTCGCCACTTTCTTTCAAAATGGATGGAAAGTGCTTGAGCAGTTCGGACATCTGTTTCAGTGCGGTTACCATGGTGACGGGCGACCTGTCCCATCAAGACAAGGTCTGGGAATGTGGGCTGTTTGTTTATATGGGACTGTAGAAGTTCCTACAGGTGGCAGGGGTTACTTTGGATAGTAGTCACAACACCACTCCCTGCCAGCAATAACAAGGCAAAGTCTCCAGATTTCCACAGCAAAAAGTGCTTATCCACAAGGGGGTCAGTTCTGGGGCAGTTCTCCAGCCATGCCTTCTCATTGGTTAGTTCAGCCTGGATGAAGCTTTGGATCAGCCAATCAGGTTCACATGATTCTCCTTCAGCAGTAGCAACTTGTCTCATCTTTTTGACAGTGTGTTGGTTGGCACCTGATGTTCCGTTGGTCAATTTAGTTTAAAGAACCAATCAGGTTATATTATAAATATTTAAAAAAAAAATACAGATGGCAGAAGATAGTAGAAACTGATGAAATTCAATTCTGTTACATTTTGCTTCTAACTTTCTTGCTCTTAGAACAAACATACATGTATTAACAAATTTGAACTGTGATATGTCTTCTTCCAGTGCTTATAAAAAAAAGTTTATTGCATGTCTATTCTAATCTCCAAGCAGATCCTACGGTAGCATAAGACAGTATCAAAAGCTGCTAGAGGAGTGAGGCCGGCTTAGGAGTGTGGTAGCAAAACACACTCCTAAGCCGGCTTCACTTCTCTGGCAGCTTTTGATACTGTCTTATGCTACCGTAGGATCTGCTTGGAGATTATGTCTATTCATCCTGTAGTTTTTCACCAAACATTTGAGTAGCTAAAGGTTTTCTGCCTCTTGAGAATCAGAGCTAGACCATTCTTGTGTGATGCATTACATTGAAGAAATTGGAAGCTTTCATATTCACTGATTCCGGAATGAAGACTTGTACCTAGCAGACCTTAAAGATGTGGTGAACTTGGCTTAGACATCTAGCCGCCACATTCCTCAAGGCTTTGTGACAGTGTGCCTGGGATGCCTGGCTGTCAGCATGGAGCCCTTTTTCATTCATCGTAACTTTTCACATTTGGTTGGCCCATTCCTGACATGCTTTGTGCCATATGTACTTTGATGGTTGGGCATGTCTGTGAGCCTCTTCCTTTTACAATCGGTCACTACAGTACACAGGTAAAAATCTACAGTCTCGGGTTTTCACAATATTGATAGCTTTGTGTGTGTCACCATGTTGAGGAGAGGCACATCTCTGTCATATTAAGAACTTACGACACATGGCTATGGAGGTCTTACCTCATAGTGCCTAATACTATATATGTGTCACAGTAGAGATCACGATCCAGTAGAATCGCCGATCCTCCTAGGAGAGATCGCGATCGGAGTTTCTCCTAGGAGAAATCCCGATCCCAATCTATACTAGTAGAATCGCCGATCCTCCTAGGAGAGATTGCGATCGGGATCATTGTTTACAAAAAAAAATATTGCTGTTTTCTACATCTTAGCATCATTTGAGTTTTGATCGGACTTTCTCCTAGGAGAGATCCTGATTGCAATCTGTACTAGTAGAATCGCCGATTGTCCTAGGACAGATCCTGATCGCAGTCTGTTTCCTATATCTTAGCATCATTTGAGTTTGGATTGGAGTTTCTCCTAGGAGAGATCCCGATGGCAATCTATACTAGGACAATCGGCGATTCTACTAGTATAGATTGCGATCGGGATTTCTCCTAGGAGAAACTCCGATCGAGATCTCTCCTAGGAGGATCGGCGATTCTACTGGATCGTGATCTCTACTGTGACATATATACACTTCCTTGCCATGCCAACTTGTTGATACCAACTTTAAATGCTGAACTGATCAAACACAATGAGGCAGTTTATTGGTTAATCATCACTGACACAGAAACATGTATCCTCCCTGTTTTGGCGGTTCATCCACAAGAGCCTCTCTCATGTTCCACTTGGATTGCTGGCCTAATTAGTTAGCTCCCCCACTCCCTGCACCTGTGTGGTGCTAGACCAGAACAAATATTGTTGTTCCATTGTTGCCCCTGACAGCTAGCACACCTGTGTGATCATGCCTGGCAAATAACCGCACTGAAACGTCCCTTTCTCGTACCTGTTTACCTGTACTGGTCGACCACCTGTTCTGTGGGCTGAAGACGTGTCCTACAGGCAGGAACTATGTCTTAGCAAGAAGTGTTCCACACAAAGGAAAGCTGACATGCCTGAGTGTTACCGGATAGATATGATTTGTTCTACCTCCTACATGTACAAATGTAGACTGTGCTGCAGCTGACTACATCCTGAATGCTCATCTGTTTACCTCATCAGGGCTGTCTCCAGCTTTAGATTGTTCCTGTCCCACTTATTGTACAGGAGCCCATTTTATGCTTACAAAAATACCTTTTCATCAATTGTACACTGTATGTCACAGAAGTTCAGATTTTTTGGACAGATAGCGTGAAATTATGTCCACCTCCCAAGAAGCAAATTTCTTTCCAGCAACCAAATGACAGGTCCTGCAGACAGCACTGCACATTGTTCTACTAAAGAGACATGAGCAGCAAACCTTCTCTTGAATCTCTGTTCTACTCACAACTAGTCACTAAAAGGTGTGTGGCCAAAGGCAAAGATAAATTCCAGCTCTCTCAAACTATTGGAGCATAAAATGAAGTGGCCATATCAATTTCTTAAACATGTGCATGGGTTGGTTGGAAGGATTTGTGGGTAGAGAGCCCCTAGGGATTGTTGGCAAAGGAGTGGTTTGTACTGAATAGAAAACCACTGGCTCTGTGGGATCTGGATGTGGAAAAGTGAAAATTGTCAGGGAATCACATAGGTTTAAAAACTTCAGTACATCACCAAGTCCATCTGGTCTAGAAATAGATATTATTGAGCACGATCTCATCAATAGAAAATAGGTCATTACACCATCAGTGAGCACAAATATGACGATATTTGATCAACCAAATGTAGAATGGAGTAGTAAGTAGGTACATTTGCTGTAAGATATCTTGTTTTGTTGTTACATGGCATTTTCCTTGACTGTCATACTCAGGGCCATCCTTCAGGATGTGTTGACATTGAGCCATGTGAGAGCCATGGCTGAAGTCCACACCTGTGATTTCTGGACAAATTACACCCAATCCCTGAGGAATGTCCCAGATTGTGGCTCAGGGAAATGAAAACAGAGTTTATTTTGATTGGTGGCATGTTAGGTCAAAGGTTGACAGGATGCAAAGAGGCAGGTGGTTGCCAGGTGTGTGTGAGAAAAGCCCTCCCCAAAGTTTTTACCAGGTTTCATAAAAACTGTGTTCTTTACCCTTTTAAAACAAATGAAAACAGATGTAAAATCGACCTCTCACTGCCAACATTGATTTTGCCACTGAAGCTTGTGAAAATGTCGTTTTTACTTCCTGTATACAAATGTACAAGAGACCCTTCATGTCTTTCAAGAGCCTGTCCGCCTTTCAGTCAGAACAGGCAAGGTTACAATATTACATCATTCAAGCAGGTACTCTTAACCCGTCATGGCTGCTTGTCCTTCTTGCTATTGAACCACCAGATACAATCGCTACAAAAGGCAACGTTCGCCTGTCTACATGTTTATCCCACCTTTCACTCGTTGTCACGTTGTGTTCTTATACTTCATTTCTTTTACTCTACAGGGCTGCCATTGAATACCAAATCCTAGAACCAAGGTCACATATGGGGTATAAAGGAAACATATCCCTTGGCATTTGTGCCACAGTCTGGATGGAAACTCATCTTGTTTCCTAAGTAGGGTATATTGGAAATTCTAACCCGTTCTTTTGTGATCACAACATAATAACGTTCTGAAGCCTTGGCTCACAAAACGTGTTCTTCCCACACGGCTTTGGGGCACGACATAAGCAAGGTGTCGGGGGCTTCTGTTCTGATGAGTATTGGAAGCCTGTGGTTGTGTAGATTCTCTCCGGCATTTTTAGCGTGAATGGAAACGTTCATCCAATTTCAACCTGGCCCCTGAAAGCGAAATATAAGCTCCCGTCTTTGTGACAGCAGCATAGCTGTGTTATTAAGTTAGACATGCAGAGTATTTGTGTGGCCAGGGTTGGCTCCAATACTGGTCGGCCCAGGTAACAGAGAACTACTTATCACTTGCAGTGAAATGATGCTATCCACTTTCATGCAAGCTGAATGCTGTTTCCGTGTCAAGGTGCAATTCTAGATCGTGCACACGTTACCTCTACAAAAGTAAACCATCTACAAATGGTCCTTACATAGTACATGTCTGCAGTCATGACATAGAGACAGAAGAAATATACCATGTTACTGGTAGTTACCATGTTCCTGTACCACACATTTGGAATGATACATACACTAACCAACCTAACCTTACCAACCCAACCCAACCCAACTTTATTTTCCTACCGTGATTATTTCCTATATGAAGGCAATGTGATAGTTGGTTTGTGGCTAGATGTACAACTTGGCATATGACTGTTGCAAATGTTTGTGATGAAAGTCGACGTAACTGTGATACATATTTCTAGTCCAGTATCGAGAGACCATGATAAACATTTACTGTCATATTAATTTGATGAGAATGAATGTTGTAAGATATGTCTGAAACATGTTTCATGGAATTTATTGGTAGCCTCATTATGACAACTGCAAGAAACTCCAGAGACTGCTGGCCTACTTAGAAAAAGCTTGGCAGATCATATGGCAAAATGATAGGCAGGGATAGAATTCACATTTCACGCCACACACAAAGAATACTTCCCTTTTTGGGGGGAGTGTATGGCAGAACAAGCAGGCCTTTCTGATGCAGTGTCAGCTTTGTGTGTCATGTGGTTTTCCCTTGTGTTGCCTCCTCTCACCTTGTCATTCATTTCATACAGACAACAAGACATTGTGTTGTGAAAAGATTCTCTTATAAATGTAATAAACCAGTGATTGCGCTGTGTCACTAATACATTGAACATCTGTTTGTTGTTCACAGCAGTAAAACATATTGGGTATGAGTTTTATAATAATTTATAGTGCAACATTGCCAACAATTGTACAAGGTACTAAGCATGACATTTTCTGATTCATTTATATTCAGATCGATGTAAGATGGATAACTTCAGAATCATGTGATTACAGGTATCATGGTGGGATTGATCCATAGCCTAAAAGTCAACATTAACTTTATTAAGGGAGTGCTAATCTTAGAAATGTTAACTTAAAAGCTAAAGCTGTGAAATTTTCCTTCCGTGCCTCACCAGTTGAGTTTCTTCCTCCCCTCCCCTCACCAGTCCTGTAGCCTGTGTTGAGTGTCTTTGCAAGGGGTCAAATGCACACTGATATAATCCTTGATATATGCTGGTACAAGACTTAATTAAAGGCTATTTTATGCATCACAAAAAGCTTTTCACAGCCTGAGACAGAGAACAAAAGTGTCTGGTGTGGGGACAAAGGAATACAGGAGACACAAAACACATGGACAAAGTACTCAGGGGGTAGGTTTTCTGGAGGGAGGGGGGCATGCCCAGGTCACTGTATGAAACATGCTAGGAGAGGAGCAAAGAATAAGTGCTATCGCTCCCGTAAATTTCAAAATCAATTATTACTGGTAATTCATTAAAAAAGAACATAATGTTACATTTTAGTATAGCGGAAGTAATGGTTAAAATTAAAGTATGGACATGGAAATATTTTTACAGAGAAAGAAAATGAAGTTCATAGACTAGAATTCAAAAGTAGAAAAAATGTATTTACATATAAAGAGTTCCTGTTTTGTGATTGAAATGAAAAGAACAATTGCTGATATATAACTGTAAATAACTACAGTTACAAGTTGGTAGGAGGTAGAGTCCCAGTGAGTAAGATTGGATTCAAATGTGGCCTACTCAGATTATCCTCTTTTCATGGAAATATTAGTGGTACATGTCAGTGGAATTATGATAAAGGCTTATCTGTTGGCATCTGGAGTAATAATCTGTAATTGTCCTCTTTTGTCAGAATCAGCAAAATCATTGAAAATGTTCAAAATGCAACAATATACTGAAATTGTAGTCAAGGCTAGATTTATTACAAAAGGTAAACATAATATGACTGTTATGTTAACTGTAGTACAATGTGTGCTTTTCTCCCATATCCCCCTGTCTCAGTCAAAAAGGACTTGTGTAATGGCTTGCAGTGATTTTGTTCCTTCGTGCCTCTCTCCCATTCCTTCATGCTGACAATCCCAGCAGCCTTTGGTACACAGGCCTCAAAGTAGGCTGTTCCAGAAAGTGCCAGTACCCCCTGTTGTAAAGAAAGAAGGGTTACCCACATGTTTGACCCCACTTGAAAATGCTGAAATCTACATGAGTTGCTATATATTGTTTTAGGGCTGTAGTTTATTTTTGTCCAGTTTATATCTTCTTGAAGTGGAGACACAGGTGTCACCTCCAAGAGGATGAACTGAACTGAACTGAAGTGGTATTCTATATCTTTAGAAAGATGAAATGTTGATGTGTCATTTGA